>NC_052505.1:38991805-39291805 GCF_014356525.2 Nilaparvata lugens | reverse complement strand
TCGATCTAGCTGGTCCTTTCACTGTCAAAGAGAGTATTCGGCCCAAAGCTCGTACGTACAAGGCATACTTTGCACTGTTTGTCTGTCTGGCAACAAAAGCTTGTCACATTGAGGTGCTTACAAGTCTTTCATCCGAAGAGTTTATTAACACTCTCCATCGTTTTGTTTCTAGGCGTGGATTGCCTAAAGAAATATTCTGTGATCAAGGGACGAATTTCAAAGGTGCTGCGCGACAATTGAAGGAAACTATTGAATTTCTCAGATCATCAGAAAATCAATCCAACGTCTGTGATGCGATGTCATCTAAAAGCATCCAATTTCGTTTTAATATTCCACATGCTCCTTTCATGAATGGAATCTGTGAGTCTAATATTAAAAATGTGAAATTCCATTTGTTTCGTGAAGTGGGAAAATTCGGTCCTAACTATTGTTGAGCTTTCCACTCTGTTGGTGAGAATTGAGGCAATACTCAATTCGAGACCGTTGTATGCGCTCTCTTCATCTCCTGATGACTACGAGGCGCTGACTCCCGGACATTTCCTTGTTCATCGCCCTCTGTTGGCGGTTCCTGAAATTGACGTGAGTGATGTAAACGAGCACAGACTGTCTCGTTGGGAAAAGGTTAATCGCTTCACTCAGAGATTGTGGAAGAGGTGGGGAGAGTGAATACCTCCACACTCTTCAACAGAAGAATAAGTGGTTTGAGAGTGACACAAACCTTCAGGTAGGGCAGTTAGTATGGATTAAAGAGGACAATTCATCACCCTTATCATACCCGTTAGGTAGAGTCACCCAAATCATAAGTGATGCTAAGGGTGTTGTGCGCTCAGCTCACGTGAAAACTAACTCTGGTGAGTATGTTAGGCCAGTTAGGAAACTTGCCCCCATACTTCCCTATTAGTTTAACCCACACACCAAGTTTTCCGTTTTCCTTTCCTATTCCTTTTTCCCATCGTTTTTTCCTTTTCTACCGTTCAGTGCATGTTGTTTTGTTTTTCTTTTACTTTTAAATTTTAGTTTTTTTTGAGTTTATGTTCTTGGAAATGGGGCATTCCAAGGCGGGCGGAGATGGTGGATTCACGGAGGATCGGCAGCCTTGATTGTGGGTTGATTTGGTTTGTGCTTTCCTCCCCTTCCCCCTCTCCCAAAGAGGCAAGATAACCTCTCTCCCTCGCCCCTCCTTCATCCTTCCCGTTTATCTTTCCACCCACCACTTCAAGAAGCGTTGTCGAGAAGTCAACATCTTTTTCGTTCCGTGTCTCCTGTTTCCGTGGCGTTCGAGCTGAACGTAATTACCTCGTTTCGTTTCGTGATATATGTGCAATATCATATAGGCCTACGCATAAAGACAGGATATCGTCAGCAGTAATTTCTACACACGAGATACAGTCCACTTCCTCGCCAGTTCCAAGGTTAGTGCAAATTAAAGACTTACTTTTGGGGTTGTCGACGTTTTCGTGAATTAAATCTTAACTGTACCCCAATCCATAGGTTTGGGGACAGGACGGGATTACCAATATCTTATCTGTGAAATAAGCTCTCATTGAATGAAATAATAATCATTGAAGTCAATCTATATATATACAAGCGAAATGGCACTCACTCACTCACTCACTCACTCACTCACTCACTCACTCACTCACTCACTCACTCACTCACTCACTCACTCACTCACTCACTCACTCACTCACTCACTCACTCACTCACTCACTCACTCACTCACTCACTCACTCACTCACTCACTCACTCACTCACTCACTCACTCACTCACTCACTCACTCACTCACTCACTCACTCACTCACTCACTCACTCACTCACTCACTCACTCACTCACTCACTCACTCACTCACTCACTCACTCACTCACTCACTCACTCACTCACTCACTCACTCACTCACTCACTCACTCACTCACTCACTCACTCACTCACTCACTCACTCACTCACTCACTCACTCACTCACTCACTCACTCACTCACTCACTCACTCACTCACTCACTCACTCACTCACTCACTCACTCACTCACTCACTCACTCACTCACTCACTCACTCACTCACTCACTCACTCACTCACTCACTCACTCACTCACTCACTCACTCACTCACTCACTCACTCACTCACTCACTCACTCACTCACTCACTCACTCACTCACTCACTCACTCACTCACTCACTCACTCACTCACTCACTCACTCACTCACTCACTCACTCACTCACTCACTCACTCACTCACTCACTCACTCACTCACTCACTCACTCACTCACTCACTCACTCACTCACTCACTCACTCACTCACTCACTCACTCACTCACTCACTCACTCACTCACTCACTCACTCACTCACTCACTCACTCACTCACTCACTCACTCACTCACTCACTCACTCACTCACTCACTCACTCACTCACTCACTCACTCACTCACTCACTCACTCACTCACTCACTCACTCACTCACTCACTCACTCACTCACTCACTCACTCACTCACTCACTCACTCACTCACTCACTCACTCACTCACTCACTCACTCACTCACTCACTCACTCACTCACTCACTCACTCACTCACTCACTCACTCACTCACTCACTCACTCACTCACTCACTCACTCACTCACTCACTCACTCACTCACTCACTCACTCACTCACTCACTCACTCACTCACTCACTCACTCACTCACTCACTCACTCACTCACTCACTCACTCACTCACTCACTCACTCACTCACTCACTCACTCACTCACTCACTCACTCACTCACTCACTCACTCACTCACTCACTCACTCACTCACTCACTCACTCACTCACTCACTCACTCACTCACTCACTCACTCACTCACTCACTCACTCACTCACTCACTCACTCACTCACTCACTCACTCACTCACTCACTCACTCACTCACTCACTCACTCACTCACTCACTCACTCACTCACTCACTCACTCACTCACTCACTCACTCACTCACTCACTCACTCACTCACTCACTCACTCACTCACTCACTCACTCACTCACTCACTCACTCACTCACTCACTCACTCACTCACTCACTCACTCACTCACTCACTCACTCACTCACTCACTCACTCACTCACTCACTCACTCACTCACTCACTCACTCACTCACTCACTCACTCACTCACTCACTCACTCACTCACTCACTCACTCACTCACTCACTCACTCACTCACTCACTCACTCACTCACTCACTCACTCACTCACTCACTCACTCACTCACTCACTCACTCACTCACTCACTCACTCACTCACTCACTCACTCACTCACTCACTCACTCACTCACTCACTCACTCACTCACTCACTCACTCACTCACTCACTCACTCACTCACTCACTCACTCACTCACTCACTCACTCACTCACTCACTCACTCACTCACTCACTCACTCACTCACTCACTCACTCACTCACTCACTCACTCACTCACTCACTCACTCACTCACTCACTCACTCACTCACTCACTCACTCACTCACTCACTCACTCACTCACTCACTCACTCACTCACTCACTCACTCACTCACTCACTCACTCACTCACTCACTCACTCACTCACTCACTCACTCACTGTATAATCCATTCTATAATCAAGGGTTTCTTTCTTATCTAGTGACGACTGTCCGGCTCAGCCGTGTGCACATGCTAATTAGTTTAGAGAGGATATGTAATGCTGATGGATTCGATGTCTTTTTTTGCAATGAACTCTATTCATTCTCTCTCATGCTGAGTTTACTTATAACAAATAATGTGTCTAAACCACTAGCTGATATTGCTAGAACCTATCAATGATCTCATACCAGAGTAAAAGATAGAAATTTCAATATAAATAAATGATACTTCCGTTTCAAAACAATCTTACGACCATTGTAACAACTACCTAACTATAATACATTTAGAGGAAAAACTTACGACAAATTATCACCAAGGATATGAGCTGGTCTAGTTACACACACATTGATTTTTGGATGTACGCTTCTTTGCCGTCCTTATAAATAATTCTATCAGATTGAACAGATAATGCTTGTCGAGTTCCGTTCAATCTGCTAGAATTGATAAGGATGACAAAAAATCGAACGTCCAAAAATCGATGTGTGTTCTGACGTTATTTTATAGGAATGACGATTTGCCTGGCTTGGCTGCAATCGGTAAAGCATGAGTGCAAACATATATAAGTCTGGTTGTAGTTTTTTAGAAAACAACTTCGATAAAATCCTTATAGGCTCGCTCAGGAGCTCCTGCAGTTTATTGCTCTTGGACAATTTATAGAAATCTTTAGAATGTATTATTTCCAGAGATTTAATTAACAATGCAATATATTGCTGAGTAAACCAGCTTATTCCATTAATGATAAAATCGGATGGTAACTTTCTTAATAATTCAATACTGATAATTTGATAAATAGATATGAGATTTGCCATGCATGGTATTGGGGAATTAAATAAAGGATACACCATAAAATATTTGATACATATATTGCACGAATAAATATTAAAAACCAGATAGATGTGGAAACGTATAGAGCAACAAACACACACCATAAATACAAGAATAAATATATCAAAATAAAATATCACAAACTGGTACACCACTTTTTAGCTCTTTAGCACGAAACGTTACCATGTGCTTTTTTACTTCATTCATAATTTGCATTTATTTGTATGCAGCTTAGGTATCGACTTGCTGTTGCTTGTCGATTTAGAAAATCTCACTTTATATCTTCTTTCCAAAAATCATAAAATAATAATTTGGTAAATCATAAATCATAAATATATTAATTTCTATAGATTCCAGTATATTTCTCAATAATATATATCTCTTAGGGCTTAAGGTTCGGCCTCTGATGGAAATAGATAAATCAATTCATCCAGTGAACAAGAGCTACATTATATCATTACAAATTGTTAAATAGAATCAATGATTGAGTGAGCGTTTGTATTACAATATTCCTTTAATCTGTGCACCTTCGGATATGTGAATTGATATGTTCTCATCCAATAAAATATATTTCTTATACCTTCTTAAGACTTGCGCAAGTTTTATAATAATTTTTAATATTTATAACCTTTCCGACGAGCCAGCTTTTATATTTGTTTCACTCGAAGCACTGAGGGCGTCCTAACTTTATTTATCTCGACAATTTATCACTCACGTGCTGAATTTTTACAAGTTGTTGGCGGCGATCCGAATTTCCTGGATTTCTGGTGGCCGAAGTCGTCTTCTCCAAGGGAATAAATAAATGTTTAAATGACTTTCGCTTCAATGCAGCATCACTAAGTCTTATGAAAAATTAATTAATGAATTCAAACTTTAAGTCTTTCAAAGGTACAATGTAATAAAGGGTCTTGTGCTCTACAAATTTTAGTGTCATTCCATAGTGGTGTCTGGCAGGCAAGTGGGCAGGTTCTACTCTTATTTCTACAATTTTCATTTCCGACTTACAAATTTACATAAATTTAAATAATTCGCTACTACGCCATTTAAAGGTTCAAATAGTCCGTGCCAATCTACTAAATTATTACCTATATCTTAGGTATGATATTTTATATTTTCTCGGACCGTATCCGATACATAAACTGAATAGAAATAATTTATAAATTCTCATCATTTATAGAAATATTTATAAATACATTTGAATCGGCTCTCTATTGCCGCCCATCAATTACTGCAATTTGATTGGTTCATGCAAATTCACTACTGTATCCATGCGCCTAGGAACATCCTACTTCCTTAATATTTTCATTTATTTTTATTTGGTGGTTTAAGTATATTCATTACAGATAATAGTTTTTTTGGGGTTTATAAGTTGTTTCTCCCTTTACAACAATAATTAGCCATGTGCTTTCCAAAGTCCTCCAGTTGCATACCATTTGTTTACAATAAATTTTTGCCAAGGTGTCTCGCTAGATTTCACATTATGCGACTTGATCGATTATTAGGTCGCCGATCAGTAGGCATTTTAAGCCTAACCTCAAATTTTCCAATACTTTATATAATATAATATAAGTAGCAAATAACTTTCTTTTTCTATTCGGCTGTTCTAATTTTAGCCATGGTACCCATTATTATCTAATCTTTTAATAGTTGTTATCGCATTTGGCGATAACAGACTAGCTATTTTACTTCAGACCTATATAATTCTTCCAAATAGGGATTTTGCTTGCCCATCACATTTCAATATGTTACAGTGTGTATTGTCTTGTATCTGGTATCTTACTTGACAACTTTCTATTGCACAAACGAATTCTCATGATAAATAGATGGGAACGAAACACTCAATCAATGATGATATCAGTGATGATATAATATTATCCTAGTCTCTATTGGAGAACTTTGACCTCTTATAAGATCTCCCTCGTGTGATTGACTCGGAAGGAAGATTGAATCAAATCTGGTATTTTGTTTCATCATACCAATCATAAGATGGAAGCTGAAACTTGATATATTATGAAGGTACCATAATAGTTTTCTCTATAGCTTTCCTACAAGGCTACAACAGAGATATTTATCACTTCTCTCAACTGACTCAACTCTTTTCTCACAAAAGCACCGTGTAGATTCAGTTATCTTACATAGAATAATTTCTCAATTGATCACTGTGTTGAGCTTGCATTATTGAAACGATAAAACTCTGAAGTTTTAAAAATACCCTCTATTTATCATACTGAATTATTAAAATTTAATCGAAACTGTTTAAGCAGTTTTCGCGATGTCAGATATACAAACAAAATTAGTCTTGATAGAATAGAATGAATATTGATTGAATTAACTCCAGTCATAAAAGTTTGTTTTATGAAAAATAAAAATCATCTATACTCCAAGGTATAGCTCCGATTGAAGCAGCAGTGCCCAATTAATTTGTTCTCGATGAATGCAATTCAATTAGTTCTTCAATTTAGTGCCAATACAACCTAATGAAGTCATCTCAACTTGATGCCAACCTGACAAAATTATTAATTTAGTTGCCAGTAGTCAACAACTGTTTTGAAGAGGTACTCTCTCTAGATTATAGTTCTATAATAACGCAAATGATATGGACATTTCAATTATAATAAGAGATTGGGAGAAGAAGAATATACATGCTGAAAGACGAACTTTACACCCTTAAAAACCACCCTCAGAGTTGAAATATCGCCAAAAGATTTCTTAGTGAGCACCTAGGACGTATGAGGAAGCTATATTTGTTTTGTTGCAATCGAAATTTGTTTTGTTCCAAGTTTTGTTGCAATCCATCCTGTAGTTTTCCAGAAATCGTGATCAGTGAGTCAGTGAGTCAGTGAGATAAGAATTTTATAAGTATAGAAGATACAATTTTTTATCGATTTGATCAACATAATCTGATTTGTTGACATGACAACATGATAATCCTCCTAAACTAGAGTATATCATAATTTTCAAAGTTTATCATTATTTGACAATTTCAAGTGATTAGTAAGTGTTTTTTTGTTATTCAATTTGGTTTGTATATAATCTAAATTATAATTTTTTTTGTTTTAAAATGTTTGAACAGAAAATTGAACCTGAATTGAAGTGTATACTACCATAGAGAAACAATAGCGTAAGTAGATATCCCATGCTATAAGGCGTTTATGTCGCAACTTTTACTGTTATCCCAAGCCGATTACTGTCGATTATTGTTGATTTTTACTGTTTTGACCGGGTAAGAGTGTATGAACGGCACAATATGAGAGACTACCAGCGTCATACTACGTGGGCTATCGGCTTGAGATAACAGTAAAAGTTGCGACATAAACACCCTATGCCATGGGATATCTACTTATGCTATTGTTGCTCTATGATTATACTAAGAAAGCAATTTCTGTTTGAATATGTGTGTTTGTGGATATGTATCTATGTCGGATGGATCTCGAAACGGCTCTAACGATTTTTATTAAATCAGGAATATAGTGGATTTTCGACAAAAAACATTATTTTGGAACAGATCTCAACTCTGGGAAAATTCGCTGAAGTTCCTTGAGAGAGGATTATTGGTCCCTCAAGTAGCAGCTGATCGGAAAAAAGTTTCCATAATCTGTTGAAAACGTAAGAGAGTGTGTGCAAATGGAAAAGATTACAATAGCTGTAGTTGAGTCAACAAATTTGGCGACCTAATTAATTTAAAACATTACATAATTCATGGAACATCTGGAAGAATAGATTCAGAAAGTGACCGGATTATAGCAAAAGAAATTTAAAATCGATCTCTCCAAACATATATGGTAGTTGAATGTAATGTTTATTGTGAGGTGATAAAAATGGGACTGATTTCTCCAGCTTCTGTTGTATTGGTTCCTCTGTAGCTCTATGTTTGTACGCAGCCATGGTAATGAGAGAGCCAGTTGCACTGTCTGTTAATTCATTATTCGGACTGAATACCACGAGAACTAATGAGAGAAGCCTTCTATTTAAAAAAAACCCTGCTCTGATTAATTCTCATGAAATTCAATCCTGATTGAACAGATTTTTGTGCTACTGGGCCTGATATTTTCATGTTTCAATATCAGCTAAAAACTAAATAAAAAAAAACATAATATTCCATCAGCTGCTCCTATTTCCTTTCATGATATCATTACATGACACAAGACAAACCTATTAATATCGATAGATCACAATACTAAAGTTGTCAATCCTATTTTATTAAGAGAGCAATTTCTGTATATGGTTATATGGTTATGTATATCCAACGGATCTCGAAAACAGCTTTAACGATTTCCACGAAATTTGGAACATAGTAGGATTATGATATATAAAAATTGCCAGATATAAAATAACCTGATATAAAAATAACGAGATATAAACAGAAATTGCTCGCTTAATATAATAGGATATCAGATAACCAAAAATAAGTCTTAGGTAATACCAATCAACTTATTGCTGAGTGTTGCAAAGTTTACTCTTGCTGCAATTTCAGCTGATTCACTTCAATAGTCCGCAATCTACGTTTCACATCATGTGAAGCACGCTTTTGTACAAACAGCGGATATCAGCTTGATTGATATTTGTTCAATTCATTACACGACGACATTCCAAGTTGGTTTGGCTTTATGAGATGTGTGAGCTGACAAAATGTGATCAAAGGTAGAGGAGCAGGCATGATAATAATTAGTGCTTGTCGCCTGTTTCGATCATAGTGGTTGTGCAAGGAGGAGACAAACTCCTTCACACTCATGCACAAACATACTCTCACACGAAGCACATGTTTGGCTGCACCCCCTATCATCCATCCGTCTTCATATTGGAAAGACGTTAGCTTCAACAAGATTATCGATTCTATGGCAGCTTGATGGATGGTTAGCTGACGCAATAAATTATTCACTTGTCCTAATTTTGTCTGTTACAACCTATAAAATTTGAAGGAGTATAGTCTTGTAGATACTGATAGTAGTACTAGTAGTTATTTACTGGGAAAATAATGCTGAACAATGTACACATTTTTGTGATAGAACGGATAGAATAAGTGATTTCCGAAGTGAATAATGTATTTGGAAAAAATTAAGAATTTATGAGAAAATTAATTTATTGTTTTGGGAAGAAATTTGGCTTTGTTCTCGCCATTAGAAGATAAATTTATTTGAAAATTATTAGTTATTCTATGTGAGTGAATTTTCTATCAATTTCCTATCAAGATCCCATCCTTTATTAGATGGAGCCCTTATTTTTTCCGGAAATATGTATTTGTATGATAAAATATAATTCAACCTTCAAATTGGGTTCAAGTATTCCAATTGTAGAAGTTTGTCGTAGAAATCCTTTCATTGGAAGATTTTCGCCATCCACCAAATTATAAAGAAACCTTCGATAACAGAATGGATTATCACATTCTGTCCCATGTATAGAGTATAAACTTTAAAGTATCACATTGAAAATGACAAGTATTGAAATATAAAGAAATGGCATATCAATTTACTTTGAAAACAAACTGTATTTCATGGCCCATACATTAATTTATTGAATATTATATTCACAGCACAATATTTATTGAATAATTATAGATGAGGATAATCTATGCATGACAGATATATTGAAGATAATACATCCAATAACATGAGAGAATATTACGCCTCATCAAGTATTTTACTGGAAAGTTCACATACAAGTGGCGTAAGTAGATCAATAGTAGTAAGTTGATAGAGTGAAAGGATATTATTAAACAGCATCAATGGGTTTGGCATCAAGACTGCCGTACAGGCTACGGTGATGACGACTCACAATCATAACGCAATGCAAACTGAAAGCTGTAGAAGAAAAAAACATTTGATCAATGGCGAATACTTCATGATGGCAGAAAAACTATCAACATCATTGAAACAAAAATAATTTCATTCACTAGGCTAGATCACCTGAAAACAGAATAAAGAACTAACAAGACTGTAGAACTGTGTATTTCGATTGTAATGATGATAAATTTTCAGCATTCTCATGAAAGATGTTTCTCATTTTATCGGGTTTTGTTCAGGGAAGATTGTAATAAAGCGCTTCCCTAGTGATAGGGAAAGGAGAAGAGAGGAAATAGAGAAAAGATACCGTTATAGACAAGCATTTTCTGTTGATAGTGCTAGGCTAGTTTAACAATCATTGGTTCATTCGTTGTTTTTAAAACTCTGATTATTATTTTGAATCAGCGTGACTTTCGATGTTATTCTTTCAATTAAATTTAGGCCTACACTTTCACATCTTGTCCACCCGTCTTCTGATTTGCAATTATTATAATATGATGAGAAGAATTCAAAGTTATTAGAAATAGAATCATTTACAGAAACTTTACCTATTCTTGCAGATTGTAATAACATGAAGACGATATTCCTTGAGTAGATTACGAGACACACTAGGAGTGTCAGATTCAAGATGATACTCATTATCTGTTGAGCTAACCAATATGCGATTGGTGTACCACAATTCTGGAACAAATGAAACAATATTTCAGCAGATAACATATTGGATGGTGACACTGCTCTCTATTGTTACAAACCCTTTATTGTCAGTTCATTGAGAATGATTATTGATCATTGAGAATGATCAATGGGACTTCGAGATATGGGTTCATGAAGGTATCAATTGTAAGGCTGATTTGCACTTATAGATAAGCAAAAGGATTTCAGGTTTTTGGAGTTCTTTCCAGTTGAGGAGTTATTTATTATTTATTTATATACACTTTTTCATTTAGTGATCCTCTTCAAACTTCGAAGAGTTAGATTTTTGGTTCGCCGCTTCTTTAAAATTGCTGCACCTTCAACCTTATCTTAATATTTTTTTAGCCCTTCTTCTAATAAATAATACTCAAGATTTAAAATCTTTATTCCCTTTTTAAATATTCCTATAACACTCTCAATATTCAACTCAAACCTCAACTCCTCTCAAAACTCAACTCTAGATTACGCACAGGCATTGTCTATGTAGCATATGTAAGCTTTTTCCTTTATTATTTATTATTACAGTAACTCATTATTAATTCATAAACCTAGCATTGTTCTAAGTTCTATATTATTAAGTCAAATTCATTTTAGAGTTTGTTTTATTCTCATGTAATTGAGTGAATTTAAGTTTAAAATTGAGTATGTATAGTTTTTCAAATGTTGATATTTTTGTTGTATTTTTTATATGAATTTGATTTGATATTATTCATTTTTGGATACAATTTTACAGATCATATAGATATAATTGAGAAAGAACAACAGGCTTGGCCAAAGACTATTCTATTCCCAAATTTTGATAAAAAATCTGGTGTGGTGCACCACACAACTAGTGTTCAGGCGCATCTCAAGTCTACTAATTCAAAGATCTGAGCCAGCTGGTTACAGGACAATAACGCTGGAGACACACGAGGTCTACTTTCTCTTCATAGTGAATGATTTAATAGAATAAACAGTTGCCAGTTGAATAATCAAATTTTCTCGAATTTCGAGCTTATTTTCAATTTTAGGTGAAAATATTACCGAACATTAATTGTAGAGATCTCCATGCTCAATCTTTTCCACTTAAAATAATTTGTTTAGGTTGTATTTGAAACCTGATTATTGGGAATCTAAAATCAAACTTTGTATAGTTGAGGCGGAGCTCCTGAAATTTTCACAGATATGAGACTCATGGCAGTTGATAGAGCTCATCGATGACAATTTTAGGTACAAATTTGATCAAAATCATTGGAGCCGTTTTTGAGAAAATCGTGAAAAACCCTGTTTTTGACAACATTTTCGCCATTTTAGCCGCCATCTTCAATTGCATTTGATCGAAATTGTTCTTGCCAGATCCTTATATTGTAAGGACCTCAAGTTCCAAATTTCAAGTCATTCCGTTAATTGGGAGATGAGATATCGTGTACAAAGACGCACATACACTCATACACACACACATACATACATACATACCAATACCCAAAAACCACTTTTTTGGACTCAGGGGACCTTGAAACGTATAGAAATTTAAAAATTTGGGTACCTTAATTTTTTTCGGAAAGCAATACTTTCCTTTTCTATTGTAATAGGGCAAGGAAAGTAAAAAAATAATATCGATTTTTATTTTTTATCAAAATTTGGGAATAGAATAGTCTTCGGCCAAGCCTGTTGTTCTTCCCCAATCATATCTATACGATCTGTAAAATTGTATCCAAGGATGAATAATATCAGATCAAATTTATCTCCCCAAAAAATACAACAAAAATATCAACATTAAAAAAATTCTATTCCCAAATTTTGATGATAAATAACACGTCCGAAAAAAGGATATGTTTCTACTGTTGAAAGTACAAGTTCACTTTTCGTCCAAAAATATACATGAGCTACAAATTTTAAATTGAGAAGGATTAAAAACCAAATAATAGTTATGAAGTTTTTTCTTTTCATGGTCATGGAATAATCACCATGATTATCACTATTACCAATACAACAGGATAGTGTTAATCTTATTTGAGAATCCAAGAAGCATCATTCAAAAAATTAAGAGAAAATATGGGGCACTTCCAAGTTAAGTATGACAATAACTTAAATCGAAGATTGTTGCTAAATATTCAAAGAGTCATAATAAGAAAATTTCCTTTGTCATACAGCTGTGAACGAATAGGATATCGACATCAAGTATCTAATAATAATATTATGAAAGTTTCTCCGCTTGAAATTCTATAATTAAAAAAGTTCACTCACACTATAAACTCCAACAAGTAGCAATCCATGGAAAGTAACACCTATTCCAAAAGTGAAGATAATCAAAATCAAGATGGAAAAGGCATCTGAAAAACAGAAATATAGGATAATTGCAATGTCTGGAGAATAAACGCATATTATATTTTTTTTTAGATGGTTAGAGAATTGAAATATGAAATATGTATGGTATCATTAATTTTCCTTTGCATTATTACAAATGATAGTGACAAACAAAACAGTAGTAACAGTAAGAGCGATTCCTCAGGCTGGTGCTAGACCAAACAATCCTAGAGCTAAAGCACGAATTCTAGAGCATGAAACACATAGAAACTGAGAGGAATATGAGCATAATTTCTAGCTTTATGTTTCTAAGCCACGTAAAATTTGACAAAGATTTCTCATGACTTAAGTGAATGTAAATTTTATTTTGATATCACTTAAATGTAAAGCCGAGTCCATACTGAACAAATGTTTGACAAACATGTTTATTGGAACAGTTTGGGTGAATTTTATTATCTTTAACAAACAATAATTTGCCCGCGTGGACGCGTCACCAATCAAAATATTGTAAGTGCGGAGAACAAGTTTTTATGTTTCACAGCAAACACTGAAAATGTTTGGAAAAACAGTAATTTTATGTTTAACAAACAATGATTGTCCAAACCGATTGAAATGTTTCATCACAATAACTAGTAGTTCTGTGAACAGTAGACCTCACGCAGTATTCTCATCCACAAGTACCTGATTGAAACTATAGAACTTATGGAAATACAGCAATAGACTGGCTTCTCCACACATCTGTGTAATCACTTGTCAGCTGATTTATGATGAATAATTCTATAGTCTGATTTTTACTCTAATATTGGCGTATGGAGGAGGCTCCTTTTTCCTTTCATATTATCCTTGGAATGCAAAATTTCCAAAAACCTTGTATATACGTCGACGCGCAATTAAAAAAGGAACATACCTGTCAAATTTCATGAAAATCTATTACCGTGTTTCGCCGTAAATGCGCAACATATAAACATTTAAACATTTAAACATTCAAACATTAAACATTTAAACATTTAAACATTTAAACATTTAAACATTTAACATTTAAACATTTAAACATTTAAACATTTAAACATTTAAACATTTAAACATTTAAACATTTAAACATTTAAACATTAAACATTTAAACATTTAAACATTTAAACATTTAACTTTAAACATTTAAACATTTAACCATTTAAACATTTAAACATTTAAACTTTAAACATTTAAACATTAAACATTTAAACATTTAAACATTTAAACATTTAAACATTTAACATTTAAACATTTAAACATTTAAACATTTAAACATTTAAACATTTAAAACATTTAAACATTTAAACCTTTAAACATTTAAACATTTAACATTTAAACATTTAAACATTTAAACATTTAAACATTTAAACATTTAAACATTTAAACATTTAAAATTTAAACATTAAACATTTAAACATTTAAACATTTAAAATTTAAACATTTAAACATTAAACATTTAAACATTTAAACATGTAAACATTTAAAACATTTGAACATTTAAACATTTAAACATTTAAACATTTAAACATTAAACATTTAAACATTTAAAACATTTAACATTTAAACATTTAAACATTTAAACTTTAAACATTAAACATTTAAACATTTAAACATTTAAACATTTAAACATTTAAACATTTAAACATTTAAAATTTAAACATTTAAACATTTAAACATTTAAACATTTAAACATTTAACCATTTAAACATTTAAACATTTAAAACATTTAAACATTTAAACATTAAACATTTAAAATTTAAACATTTAACATTTAAACATTTAAACATTTAAACTTTAAACATTTAAAACATTTAACATTTAAACATTAAGAGAAATGCCAAACCGTCGACTTGAATCTTAGACCTCACTTCGCTCGATCAATTATTGAAATAAATAATTAAAAATTGAAAGAAATCAACATGTTTCGAAAGAAACATCATTGAATAAACAGTTATGATTAATAATAATTGTAGTATTAAAATAATTAGAATAGAGATGGAAAATAGATTGAGTATTGAGTTCTTTAATGTGTATTTGTAGTGAGTTCACGTACTTCAACTTGATGTAACAGCTTTGCGATTATATACAGAGTGTCTCACCAAGGTTGTAACAGCCGTTGACCATAAGGTGAGTACAGATATACGCGCCGCGAACATGAGCAATCCACTTTTAATCAGCTGACCATATCTGTATTTTTACAGAAACGGTAAGATACATATATAAAAAGCTTGGCATCAGCTGATTAAAAGTGAATTGCTCATGTTTGCGGCGCGTATATCTGTACGCACCTATAGATCTACTCGACATTTCTGACAAAAAATGTTCAGTAAACTTTATTCTCATCGATCTATAGTTTTCGATATTTATCGATTTTTCGATATTTTCAGAATATGCCTACTTCGGGTCTTTAAATACTCAATAACCCAAAAACTACTGGTCGAATTAAACTTTTTAGCAATGATGATCTAATGATGAGCAATGATTAGGTAATGATGAGCTGAGTACAGTTAATAATTCACAATAGTAGTTTTTACTTTTGCATTTTGATGAAAGTTGTTTTCCAGTAATATCCAATGTGAAATAATTCTGAACCAATACTAAGTGCGCATCAAGAATATTTTCATCTACAGTATATTCATCAAAATTTATCGAAGTGATTCCATTCGTCAATTTCACTTGAAACTGGAAATTGTTTCTGAGTTGGTTCCTCGTAAACAAAACAGAATGTTCTATCACCAAAAAGTTATTCAATACTGCCAAGAAACTAATATTCATTATGATAGCTCTGTCGTAGGCTATATTGAATGAATTCAGAATATGAGAAGAAATGAAAATGAAGAGATGAGTGCTAGGTAACTTGAAGAAGAACTACTTACAAATTTGAACCATCCAATGAACAACGTGCCTGTTCTTGGGGTGCACTTTGATACATTTTCTTGGATCTGGATCGCAACCATTCTGCTATAGAAAAAAATCATAATAAAGACTCAATAATTCATCTATAAATTTATTTATTTGATCAGGTGAAGAATTCCACTCAATTTCTCTTGACTCAATTAGTGATTATTTCAAACAAGTATTTTTAGAAATCCTATATCACATTTCAACTCACCCTAAACCCTCACTCATATATATTATGTGAGTGTTGACAAAAGAATTTAAGCTTTGTAGCAATGATGATCTAATGATGAGCAATGATTAGGTAATGATGAGCTGAGTACAGTTGATAATTCACGATAGTAGTTTTTACTTTTGCATTTTGATGAAAGTTGTTTTCCAGTAATATCTAATGTGAAATAATTCTGAACCAATACTAAGTGCATCAAGAATATTTTCATCTACAGTATATTCATCAAAATTTATCGAAGTGATTCCATTCGTCAATTTCACTTGAAACTGGAAATTGTTTCTGAGTTGGTTCCTCGTAAACAAAACAGAATGTTCTATCACCAAAAAGTTATTCAATACTGCCAAGAAACTAATATTCATTATGATAGCTCTGTCGTAGGCTATATTGAATGAATTCAGAATATGAGAAGAAATGAAAATGAAGAGATGAGTGCTAGGTAACTTGAAGAAGAACTACTTACAAATTTGAACCATCCAATGAACAACGTGCCTGTTCTTGGGGTGCACTTTGATACATTTTCTTGGATCTGGATCGCAACCATTCTGCTATAGAAAAAAAATCATAATAAAGACTCAATAATTCATCTATAAATTTATTTATTTGATCAGGTGAAGAATTCCACTCAATTTCTCTTGACTCAATTAGTGATTATTTCAAACAAGTATTTTTAGAAATCCTATATCACATTTCAACTCACCCTAAACCCTCACTCATATATATTATGTGAGTGTTGACAAAAGAATTTAAGCTTTGTAGAAAATCTATTTGATGGTAGTTTGAAACACTTTAGTTATATTTTTATAGTTTTATAGCTATGGAGCTCAGGACTGATTTGTCCTTCAGTTTTTTCTAATATTAATTTACTATTAATCCAATAGTATTGTTTGAACACTACATAATTATGCTAAATACAAGTTTATATATCGTTCTGATTAGGCTGATTTTACGACTCACACTGGCACACAAGAAATCTTCCTTTTGCCGGTGTTTTTGCCTCACCTACTGTACTCATGGAGCATAAATTCAGTAAAAAAATTATTCAATCAGAATATAAGTTCATATGGAATCATATGAATGAATTTGATAATAATTATATTATGTTTCTATTTCAACTACATAATAAATTTTGAACCGATATATTTGATATATAGCTAACAAGGCAAATATCCCTTGAAGTCCCTTTAAAACTGATAATTCCAGTAAAATCATTTTAAATTGAAAATCCATTTGAAGAAAATTAAATAGTCCATTTTTAAACTGAATACAGATCAACCTACTAATTATCAATGCTTCACTCACCTGCTCTCTATTTGGAGGAATAGCGATGCAATGGATCCGAATGCAGACTTTTGTTTGAAACGCAAAAGCACAACTCAACTTGCACAGAGAAATTGCAACTGAACGTGAACAGAGCTCAATCTACACTGAGCTAGAACTGGTTTTTTGAGCGTTGGCGATTGATGATAATGGATCTACAAGGAAAAGCGACTGAGAATTCAATTGAGAGATTTTGTCGTAGTCTTTTTGTTTATACCAAGAATTTTTGTCTGCTAGAGGAAAGATTATGTGTAAATGAATTAATTAGCGCCAAAATGAATACGATAAACCATTAGAAGAAACACATATCGCATAATGAATCACATTCAGTATATTTGATTGGGAGAAAGAGATGATAAGACGTTCTGAAATTAATTGTCGTGTTCCCCACTTTCGCTATCATATTTTATTATAAACGCACTATGATAGGCTCGTATCGCCTTGAAAAAGTTAGTATATTGTTAGTAATTTTAGTAATTGGGAAGTTTTGATCCTGAATACGATAAACCATTAGAAGAAACACATATCCCATAATGAATCACATTCAATATATTTGATTGGAAAAAGAGATGATAAGATGTTCTGAAATTAATTGTCGTGTTCCCCACTTTCGCTATCATATTTTATTATAAACGCACTATGATAGGCTCGCATCGCCTTGAAAAAGTTAGTATATTGTTGGTAATTTTAGTAATTGGGAAGTTTTGATCCTAGAGGATCGCATGCTTGTCGTTATCTCCAATTTTAACTTCTCCGTAAGTTAAAACCCAAATCTCTGGAACCCATGAATTGTATATTTTGGAATATTGAAAAAATATAAAGTTTTTTTGAATTATCATCATATTATGTGATTAATATACGTGATTAACCATTATTCTTGGCCAATTAGTTCTCGGGGAAAACAAAGAAATCGCATTGCAATCAACATGATAACGACGGTTATGTACATAGTTCAAGTGAGATTTGAAAACTTTCTATCACAATCACACTCTCTCAAAACATCGGTACGATCATTCTAAAGACGGGTTTTCCCTATCCCAATTGATATCACTAGTTTGTTGTTGTAATCGTCGAAAGGTCAAAAGCCAGACTCGAATGGAGCACTGCTTGTTTATTAATAAGGCCTTCAAAATACTGCCAGTCAAAATAATTTATCAGTATGGTATCAATAAAAAATTCATAATCCAGTCGCTAATCGGTTATCAGAACATTTTTATTATGAAATAGTAACATTATAACTTTTCTTCTCCTAATTGAATATTTCAATGGTGCGAAAAGATTCAATACTACTAGTGGTATCGTCATCAGATATCAGTCAATCTTTATTCCATAATTAAACAACTGTACATTACAACATTGCTCAGATCAGTGTTGTTTTGAGAGTCAACTCTTATTTCAACGCAATCGGTTTTTGAAAACAATGATTCAAGACTGCCATCCCAGATTTTCAAATTGAAATTCATTGCTTTCTCTCAAAATGTATCATGTCATTATTCCGACACGATCACGTATATATACATTCTGTGAATGGTCAAGATTATAATAGCTTCCCAAACTCTATCAATTTTAGATTATTAGTTCCATGGTATTCAATTCGGCGTAATTTAAATAGATTGTATCTATTCCTAATATTTTTTTCCAAAATGAACGTAGTTCTCAACTTTTGCGCTGACCGAGAACTGGATTTTCCTGACCTTTCATCGATAATCGATAACATTTTTATTGTTGATTGCAAAAATAAAAGAAGATTGTAATTGTAATTTGTATGTAATGCTACAATCGAATAAGTGAGAGATAATTTATTATATAAAACCTTATATATCTGCGGCGTTCTGAGAAACACTAGCTTGAATCCAGCTTTTATCTTTATGAAGAATGTTGTCTAGCAAGAAGAATTTTGTATGGGAAAATATATTTTCCATTCTCAATCAATAATTGATTATATTGACAATCTACTTCCAAAATGGTGAGTGGTATAATATATAATAATTCATAGATGGAATGTGCTGTTGATCATAATCATAGTGTTTGGCGAAAAAGGGTATTCTCTCAAGTGAAGTGTGAAAGACTCCAGCTCTGAGCACTTCCTCATCTCTGAGGTTTTCAGAAAAAAAAGTTTTTCTCATTGTAATTTCACAGTAAATTGATATCGTAATCATTGTACTCAATGGATTAGTAACACTCTGAATGAATTGGAAACGAAAAGAAAGACGAATGGTGAATGAAAGAAATGGAAAGGTTGTGGAAGTGATTTAACAATCGAATTATACTCAAGAAAAATCCGCTTTTCATTTTAGAGAGATGTAAAAGTGATTTTTTTCGCGTCCGCTGTCGAAGAGAACGATTTTTATTGGGGGAATAGAATCAGTGTACGAGGCCGAGTGAATAATGCAATGTTGAATGAGTAATATAAACAGGGCCGATTCTTGAGAAGTAAGAAGTTAGGGCCTGGGGATAAGCATCGGGCAATAACGAGGCAGTAAGGTCTTTTTAGAACGGGATCCAAATCCGCTGCTTCGATCGGTCTGTAAATTCTCACGCTGGATTTAATCCTGTGCTTTTTTTTATTGGTTCGACTGCAGATCGCAGGGTTAAGTTCATGAGGATTCATTTGAATTTGACGTTGACTTAATTTATTTATCGGGGTGGATCTGAAGGGTGGGGTTGGCCCGAAAAGCCGAGTGTGCATCCCCAAACGCAATCGATTGTAGTTTGGCCACGAAAAGGGGCCGGGAAAGGGGTGACTGCGCCGGACCAGCATCGGCACGGTCTAAAAATCACACGCCCTAGCCGAGGGCACAGGGGGCGGTCCCCCCTCGTGGGGGCGGCTTGGGTACGGCGTAGTACTCTTCTATTGGTTGGCGGTGACGTCATAAACGCGGTCCCCCCTTTGCTCCCAGAAATTCTGCGCAACATTTGGCCCCTGTTCCCCCCTGATCATAAACAGTACTCCCCAAATATCCTGCGACGCAAAAACTACGCAGAAGGAGCGAGAAATGGACCCATAAAAACTTTAATTAGAATCGGCAGAAAAGAGCATCGCTAGCCTTTCTCCTTTCTCCAACGGAGCCTTTGCTCCGTTCCTCCTATCTAAGTTGAAATTAATAATCCCTTCATGAGACACTTTCCAGTAATAATGACCCAAGAAAGCTATCTGCTGCAAGGAAATATCATTAGAGCTCGCTTTCTGTAGCTGGATCTTAGATTTAAAATTTGCAAAAAATTCCATCAACCCTCATGAGTCACTGTCAGAAGGAATAAACTCCAAGAGATAACGACCCATGAATATTTTCTTCTTGCTGGAAACATAGGAATACGGTAATTCACTTCCATCTTCACCATTCATTCATATGTTAGTAACATTCACTATATTATAATCATTACCTTGACAGCTTCTTATTCTGCAAATTTAATTACTTTCTGATGAAAGATTAAGAATAGTGCATTGATTTTGATTTGGAGCTATCTTATTTTGACTTGCACAACCAGTTCATCTAGGTTGATTTGAATAAGAATCTTAGATTAGACTCCAGCTCGCATTAATAACAAAATAATCCATATTGAATTGATCTTTGATATTATATAGAATTGCGATTTATGAGTTATTTTCATCTCGAAATATGAATGATTCAGTATTTATCAAATTATTTTGAGAGAAATAACTTAAACGAATATTACTGAATCAATTTGCAAGTCCATGAATATATTATATAATAAACTGCATTCATATAAATTTTCATTTGGCCTAAGAAACTTATCCAATATGAATAAGAATGACAATGAGATGTGATCCATTTAATAACCTGTGAATGAATTTTGGTCAACCATTTTCAAAGTCAAACTGAGATAAAATCAACTTTTATCATTACTCATTGATTACTCATTGAATTCTATTGTAAGAACGTTAGACTACATTCGGATAGATCAAAGTCAAAAAACCAACAGTAGAAATATGAACAATTCTTTTCTGTGACTGTGGTGGGAGTTTCCTGGGATTTCACAGTAAAAAATCGTGAATAAAAAAAATTCAACTTTTTCACCTTTCAACAGCTTTTAATCTCTGTTTCGATAGGGAATCATTAATTTTTAGAATTCTTTAGAAAATAAAATTTCAACTACACGCTGTCAATTTTTTTTATAATGTAAGAGCTTGAAATGATTAGAGGTAACATGTATAACTTATTCGTCAACAAAGAATTGGAGAAGACTTGAAGAAATAACTTCCAAATTGGGAAAGTTGACTTCATTGTAATAATTGGGAGGAGGAAAGACTAATTTTGAATAGGTTGAGTTAGCCGACTGGAATCGAGTAGTTTCATATTTTCAGCGTTTCCTAATTTGACAAATGAAAGTTTTCTGGTGCGAGCTGTGAGAATAAATATCCATATATATGAAGAACAACTTACGCTCTCTAGAGAGCGTGCCAACTTATTCATCAGTGTGAGCACCCAGGAAATGGAACCAATAAGGGAAGCTTAGCGTATAACTGCAGCTGACTTATTCTAGTTGACAATGTGGTAAGTTGGAGACACCTCATTAAAAGTTTTGAGAATGTCAACTTTTGAACGGCTAAGAATTGAATGGAGCTATACATGAAAAAACTCGAATCAGAAATCATGCTGGGCTCGTGAACTTGATAATAGGTTCACGAGTTGCCAAATATTGTTGTCAAAACTGGTGGAACACATTCTCCCCTACTTGACTTCAACGACAACAGTACCGGCGGAAAACGTTCTACTTTTTCAACATTTTGATGTTTATAAATGTCGATTTCCAACATGTCGATGTTTATAGGGACTATTGAGAATACCTGATTAGTATCACGGTATCGGTTATAATTATTTAGCAGGGTGAGGTAGATTGCAGAGTTGGCTATTAATAAAACGTCTCAAAATTGACTGATACCTGCACATATGAGTTGCCTGTTAATTTGATTCTCGCTCTTCGAGAGTCATGGAAAGTTTCATTCAACCCTTAAAAATTTATCTAATTGGATGATCATTATCTTTAGCAATGCGGCAGTTGAGACAATTATGGAATTGTCATGGATGATATACTTGATCTTAATATCAATACGGATGATAAAATATTCCTAACACGAATTGTCGATTTCATCGATCAAAAAAATTTAGAATACAGTACATTATCATTGAAGTGTTAAAGTCGAACAATTCTGGTATTCATCTCACTTTACCATTATAAAAGTTCACAGAGTGTTCATCAACAACATTAGATTATTTTCCACGTCAAATGCTGATGGTCGAAGAAATAGAAACCGTCCGATGCTACAAAATATATAATGAGTATTGTAGCTATGATATTAGTTTCAGTTTTTCAAGTTCATATTATATTGGTATTACTTGGTACAGTATATGAAGTATTGAATATCACGATATTACAATACTGAAGTAGGTTGTGGTATAGAGCCTACGTAGTAGGTCCTATCCCCTGGTATATGTAGGGGATAGTTATAGAACCAAGGAGTGAATGAGAAACTCAACTACTGTAGAGTACCCGAAAATTGAGTCAGTACTGTATTCGATTTCAAAGAGTCACTTTCAAAGGTTTCCAATGAGTTAGCAAATAGGATCTTGCAATTCAATGTGGAAAGGGTGAAATGTGTTACAGTTATTACTTCACAGCGCACACATATAAATTAATGAAACTATTCGAATGCTGTGGAGAGCAATGTGGAGCACATTAGTCGAGTGATAGGGTATTGAGTGTAGGCGATGGAGGGTTGACGCAATTTATGCACTGTGAGCGCGGCAGAAGTGAGTTAGTGGAGGAATTTGTTAGAGGGTAGGGCAGAGGCTCCCAACACACATGACGCAGGGATAACCTAATAAATGTCGGCCCGGTGTGATGTATTCCGGGGATATTAGCGGCAGTCGCAGCCCACTTTCCAGCCAGGCCAGCAACTTTACTTCCCGCTGCCGATCGCTGAACGCTGAAACCGAGCTCTCCGTCTTGAACTTGTCTTTATAGCCTCTTCATACTGCTTCTCGCCATCTGCAAGACGCGACGGCAATCTCAATAATCTGCCGCTCGACAACTGCTTCAAACGTTCTCGTCGCTCGATTTATTGCGCGTTTTCGGGCAATATCTCTGCCGATCATGCTCACGTCGCACTCAACATGTTACGCATGACAAAGTAATTCTGATTTGGGACATCTGTGCTGGCGCAGCACCCCGCCTTTGACGTCTTTGTACGAGCGGCACGAAGCTAAACCGACATGACGTGACTATTACTTGAATAAAACAGACTCATCAAACAAACTTATTGGAATAATAACTGTGAAGTCAATTGATACGGACTACGATGGATATATTATAAATAACAATACAATATTAAATATTATAATTAGAATAATTTACCAATTGGAGATCGTATCAATTCAATGTATTCTCTTACATTTTCAATTTTGAATCAGTCACCATTAATATTATTTTTAGATAAATATCTGAACACATTATGAATAGAGGATTAAAGATCATGCAAAAATGTGTAGCAGTATTAATTGCAGCAAGCGACTGAACAGAGGAAATCAACGAAGCAGCCCTATTCTTCAATGAAAGAGTTTTGGAAGTTTTATATTAAAAATTCACAGTTTTATTCTATTCTTCATGGTTGATTACACATACGACTTGGTATTAATTGTGATAATATAATATTTTTAATCTTTTCAGAACGTTCTGAATGAACTGTTTTTCAATTAAAAGCCATTACTTCCCTACCACCAAACCTACGTTGACACTCCAATCTTCAATCACTTAACTTCCTCCAATCTGGAAGAGATCTCTGTCAATACAGATCTAGAAGGACTTTGAGAAGTTTTTCAATCGACTCTTTCTTTCTAGGGCAAAGCAAATCGAATCAGTGACGTCTCTATGCATCAGTAATTTGATAATTTGAGCCACAAAACTCTGTTCAGTCCTTATTGATCCAGGTTCGTTCAATACAAACTTACGTTTAAAACTCTAAGAAGACTCTCAAAGTCTGAGAGCAACAACTATTTAGAAGAAGTGAAAAACATCCTTGATAAGATGATGGGTAGGGGAGGAGTGATGAGCGATATTCTAATTAAGCCTTCTATAATTTACTTTTCAATGCAAACAGTGGGGGGGAAAAGAATGTTGAAGTGATTGCGTTGGAGTGGGGTAAGAAGTTTGGAGGTGAGTCAACTCTTTTTGATGTGATAAAGTTCGATTGTTGTTCACCAGATGGATCTGTTGGCTGAGGAGAGAGGCGAATTCAAACAGCCCGCCCAACTCGAGAGCCGTTAATGTATGTGAAGTCAGCGGCTGATGACTGTCATCCCGAAAATACTCGTCATCGTCGTCGTTTTGTTCGTTTGTATTTATTTGCTTATTAGTCAATTCGGCTAAAGCTTTTGTCGATGTTTGCTTTCCCCCAGGAATGCAGCTCCGAAAGTGAGACACCGCCCCAGCAAAAGGGTGTGTAATCTAAGTAATTGAAGTTAATTAAAAGCTTTTCCTAGCTAACTGCAAACAGTTATTTGTTTGGTTAGTCATTGGAGACGTCTTCTTACCCAGCATCCTTCATCATCGACCCTTCCTTCATTTCTTCATCACAGTTATTCTATCACTTCCAAGCAGCTTTGGATTTCCTCGCACAGATCGAGTGAGTGCTTTCCACTTCAATCGCTTTGTCTTGTAACTTCCGGTTGAAATGCACGCTGTCCTCTTCTTCATCATCGCATGTCATCACCATAACTTCTTGTTTCAATTTGCTTTCGACTGCTAATATTTCTGAGTATCAAACTTGTTTTTGAAGCTGCCAGAAGCTCACAATGCACTTGTTGCGAAAAGCCAAATATCGATATTTTGAATTAATGAATCGAATATCTTTGATAAACTGGTGAATTATCATGTTTAATTGAATTACTATCTGGATCGGAATGATCAGGGAATATTGTGAAATATTATAAAAATGTATTGTGTACTTGATATTCATTATGAATGTGATATTGTTTGAGTGAGATGTTCTGAGAAATCTTTGCTACTCGTACAGTAACTTCAATATAACATCTGAGAAAATTGTTAGCATGAACGACAATAAGATTCATACTAATTTGAAATAAGATGAGAAAACAATACAAAATAGGTGGATATGAGTAGTCTTCAGTTAATAATTTTTTCTCTTTTTGAAATTTTAGTTAACATTTGTAGATTTTTTCCGCGAAGATTGATAATAGTGACTTTTTGAGCCTCTCACTTTGTACTTGAACATTATCTATTATTTCTCATATTTATATATTTATTCCTCATGAAAAGTATTGGTCATACTATTATAAAATAGCAATTTATAATATATTGGTCATACTATTACAAAAAAGTTATCTACTTAATTATAATAAACTCAGCTAGCAACCTGACAACTAGAAATGTTTCAACCACATTCACCAGTAATATGACAAAGCATATTATAAAGTTGCGCAACATTATAATAATTATTATAAACCACCTTCGAGTGAAGTATTTGCGAGTTTAGGCGAGACGCTCGTCATTTGCAAACCATGGTAGATGCGGTGGTAGTGGTCCGTCAATGTATGCAAGCGTCCACCGCAACCGCCCCGTGTGCTAATCGGACAAATCAATCGCATCAATTACCGCACCGTCCAGCGACTGACCGGCGGCACAGCACGGCACGGCACAGACCGGTCACTAACGTCTAGTCCGCTAAGTGAGGGAGGAAGCTCAAACAGGTGGGGTCTTTTCCCACAGGACCCCAAACCGATCCCTCTGTCTTCCTCCACATTAATCCAGGCTACTAATGCTGATCAGCAGTCAGTGCATTATTGACGCTGATCACTTATTTATCACGCATCATACATTATCCAGGCAACATTATATTCCGTATTACTTGAAGCACCTCAATCACAGCTGCTGATCAATTATAACTGCAATGCCAATAGTTATCGTTTGTATAGTGCGTCGTGGATGAAGGCATGAATATTGATGGCATCAAATTTGAGACGTAATTTGTCATCGAGTTTCATGATTCGTGGAGCGTGATTATGTCCGGTTCTTGGGAATGCACAAACGTCAATCAGAATTCGATATCTAAATCCGTTCATAATCTGCGTACAATCGATTTCGATCTTATGAGTATGTATTATAATAAACGATTTTTTGATTATTGGATCGGAAAAAGAAACGCAAAATTTTGCAATGACATTTGACCACAATTTAATTCAAATCATCAGTTTAATTGACTAGACTGATAAAATGTTTCTAACATAAAAGTGGTCTCCAGTCTATACCACACCTATTCTCCATTCTATTCTAATTATTAAGCAACGCTCAATTATTGAGCTATATGAGCTCATACGGTTGACCTTGAAGAACGATTCAATGAGCATAATTCATAGATTAAATTATTTAAATTTTATTGAATTTGAATGGAATATACTCAAATCCACATGAACATTAGATCGAGGATATAAAAATGTTCGAAAGAAGAACTTCTTATAGTCAAGTGAATGAGTAACGGTATAGTTACTCATTCACGGTATAGCTGTTTTATTTTTGTTTAATTCTTATATTTGTTTAACACTGTAACCATACTAATCAAGAGAATAAAAAATGCATATGGAACATGAACGACCCCACAATGTAGTAACTCAGGGGTTGTTTAAAACAATATTTTTCCATTATTTTCAGTTATATATTGTAATATATTGTAATGTAATGTATTTTTTGGAAGAATAAATTCCAGTTTCAAATTCCAATAGTAGATGAAGGCACTTTTTCTACAATGAATCATAAAAAATGGAAGCAAATGAACGAGGTTATTCCTACTTCCGTGATGAAGCATGAAGCATGTATATCAATGTTTCAACAAAGTAAATTCAAAAATCTCAGAAATATTGAAACTTTCTTCATATTTTCCAATTTCAAATAATGTGCAACGTAGACCTACGGCTACAGAAGAAGCATTGATTGATTGATCTTTGCAACATAAAATTGTCATTATTCATATGATCCGATGAATAATCCAATGAATTGGGAATCCCATTCAAAGAATCCAATGAATTGGGAATCCCATTCAATTGAATTCCCATACAAAGAATGGGGAATCCAATGTTCCCCCATTCTTTCCTGTCCACAAAAAATATTATCAGAATATCTTTCTGTCAAGTCTCATCATTACCAGCCGTGTGCCAAATCTATCAAAAAGAAAGATTCATGTTTAAATAAAATCTGCTTAAGGTGGATTCTTGAACAAACAGTGTGTAGAATAAATACACAGTACCTCAGTATTTCTCCGTCTTTCTCTCCGTCATCACAGTTAGTACTGTTATTTCACTGTTTTCACCTCTATCTCTTTCTTTTTCTTCTCAGTCTCTGTTTTTCCACTTCACCCTCCTCCAGGAGCCAATTTTACGATCGACAATCCTCGACGGGCACATATTGCACTGAAGCAGTAGTTTCTTGCTGACAAGCTTTGGCCATTTACTTACTTAAACTGATGTGCTTAAAGTAATCGAAAACTCTTCGTCTTATTACTACGTCTCCATCGATGCCTTGCTTTCCAATTTAAGTCAGTGCCTTCATGTGTAGCTCGCTTCACTGCGTCGACTGATGAAAGGTGGCCTACCCTTCCTTTTGCAGGCGCAACTTTTACATATGCGTCTCAATTTCACGCCACCTCTCTTCCCTTGCGCTCTCTCAATCTTTCTTCCTCTGTTCTATTCTCTCTTTATTCTCTTCTCAACATACAAACAGTAGTTTTCCTTTCAACAGTTGCGACTCCTCTTCCAAATATCCGTGCGTTTTCATTTTGCTTTGATTGCACTCCCACCCTCTTTAATTTGATTCTGCGATAAGTTTTGTGGGTCTATTTCTCACCTACGCAGTAGCATTGACAAATATACGTGGGCAATAAATATCACCGTTGTTCAAAACTACAATCTTCATGTACGCAATACAAGTCTGTGCCATAGTCATAAATATATTGGATACATTTATAGTTGGGGGGGGGGGGGTAATTGTAACGCTTGAGTCCCCGAGATATCCAGAGAATTTGTGAATCTTGTATTGTACAATAATTATTAACACTCAAATGACAAATGACAAAATACATTCTATGATAATATTCTAAAGCAGATCAATGTAATTTCATCTCAAAATAGTTCCTATTTTGAAAGTGCAATTGAATAACTATATCAATCAATATCAATATTGATATTGGAAGTATTTGAATAACTGTTTCAATATAATACAATTCTAAAAGAAAGTTCTACAAACGAAAGAAAATCATTATTCGCAAATCACTTCATCGATACAGACTATACTAAGCATCCTTATATTATCAATTTGGTGATGTTAGAAGATGTTTGGTTTACACTCTGTTCATTTGTGATGGAATGATTTTCGACAATTTACTACGATATTAGAGACTGATAACGGGCTATTCTGAACTCCTTAAAAATAATGGATATCTTCAATAGATTCAAGAGCCTCTGCTTCTATTCTGTATAGTCTCAGATACAAGTCTGTGTCTGTAGAATAGCTTATAAAGCTGGAGTATTCATTCAATCGCAAATAGAAACAAACCGATTAACAGTAATTCGATATTCTTGTTCAAGAAATGAATCATTGACTTTGGTAGTTCGATTCAGTCTTTCCTATCGACAGTATTATACGAGTGTAATGCAATGATATCTATATTTTTAATGATACATTTTCTCTATGCTACTTACTACTGTGTAAACAGCTCAATTTGACGGATGCTTCAGATTTCACTCAAATCACGAATAGAATTCCAGGAGAATGATCTATCTAAGAAATAACAAATAGAATCAACTGTTTCTGGCTGACTTCACTACCTATCAATATCTGTCCATGTGATTTTATGATAGGTACATCACCTCCTAAAATCAAGTTGCGTATTGATCCAACCAAGTAATGAACAATGAGTATTTCCTCATTGCATGATATAACTATCGAAGTAATTACACTACAACAATGTCATGTCTAGCATTACAATAACAGAATATTATGTCCTGACACCACTATCCCTTTAGTGCAAACTAATTAGATAGTAATGAGCTTCCTGTCACTATATCTAGATGGTAATTGATAGATTAGACAGTGGGTTCACCACGTGTGTGCTAATATGCCATTCCACACAACATTCAAGGGTTTCCTGTTCCTAACATGAGCTACAGCGGTCATAAAAAGGAATGAGCAGCATGTAAATAACCATAGTGCTCAACGATATTTGTTTACAATTTAAATAGAAATCTAGCTGAAATGGAGATTAATTGAATTCAATTAAATTGAATACCTGCCTTTATTCAAATCCTAGGAGGGTGGAGTTAGGGCGCAGCAGGCTCTATCTTACACAAAAATAGTGATAGAGATAAAGGTGATACTGCAGTTAGAGATAGGGATACTGATAGAAATATAGATGTAAACAAGGTATAGCTATTCAATTGGGGAAATTTATTATGAACATAGGCTTAGAATGAACAGTACCTGTATTCGACGACTAATAAAGAATTAAGAACTGGTAGGTTCCTATCGCCCGCAGTTTCAAGGTGAAATCATATTTCATTTCAGAGTACTACTGATGGCTAGAACTGTCTCCTTAGAAACAAATTGCAATAATTACTGAGTCTGGTATAGGATAAATTTTTACTTTTTAAATATTTCATCACTAATAATTTTTATTCCTTTGATTTATAATTCACATTATCTTGGACACAACATTAAAAATCTTGGGCAATGCCACACCATTCAAATTACCTGATCAATGAATAAAGAACACGATCTTCAGCTTTTTATTATCCATTTCAAAAAATACATTTTTGAGGGTACCAGAGATTCAATCCCTCCTATTCCTTTTCTAAACGGCCAGGATGACCGAAACGACTAAGGTGGGCCGTCCACTGGAACCGTTTTCGTCCGAACTAGCATCGGCCGAAATCTACCGAACTCGTCCGAACGATCCCCCAGCAAAGAAAGCTATAGATGCTCGTTCATTGCAACAGGTTCATACGTCCGTGCACGGCCGTCTCCGGCCGATCAAGCTTTCGATCCGAATTGAATGGGATTTTCCAGCTCTATCCGGACAAAGTCGAGCTGAGATAACATAAATTGTTTCACAGTCTTGTCTGTTTTTGTTTTTTGAACTTGTTCTGTTTTATAAAGTTTTAACTATGGACAATGAAAAGTTGATAAGTTTGGTTTAAGAGCATGTTCCATTGTGGGATATGCAAGACAAAAGATATCATCGTCATGATGTTCAAAGGAATCTGTAGACAAAGATTACTGAACAAATATGATCTGAAGGTAAGATAATTGTAATGATTAACTAATTTAGTGGATATTTGTTTATTCAATTTTCAAAATTTCATATAATCATTGTTTATGAAAAATGTTGGTGGCTATGATAGAAGTTAATTCAATATTCAATAGTTCAGCCAACTACTGAACTAGACTGACATAAACGGTTCCAATGAACGATATTCGGCCGAATCAACGGCCGGCAGATTCGTCCGATCCAAAGGCCGAACGGATCGGTTGAATACGGTCCAGTGGACGGTTACCTCAAACTTTAGGGAATAACATGGAAAGCGAGTTTTAAAAGTTCGCCTTCGGTAGCACACAGCTAATCTCTCCTTGGCAGATATTGATTTCCGATAATTAGTGTCCGATTTGGTTATGCCATCTTGAATCAATGATAGCACTTCAATAAACTGATCTGGCGTTAATCTAAAATAGTTTTTGAACTTCTCCTCGTCCAGCTCCAAATCTCTCATAAGATGATGGAATTCCCCATAAATTTTCCGACTCGTGTGTATTGGGTGAACCCACTTTGGCCTCTTCGATACAGAATAAATGTAATGAGTTCCTCATCACTATCGGAACTACTGTCCTCTAACCACGGTACGTTATTTCTAAGTGATTTTTGGTCGCTCAAATCAATTAGCGTCATGTCCACTGTTGATCACTTCTGCTACCAGCTACTAGTATACGAGACGAAGTACAGCGCTGTCGTTGCCGGCCTTCCCCCACCACTATAGAACCACACTCATCAAAACAAAAACAAAACCAAACTACTGCTAGCGGATGTTTTTTGGTGTGTCCTGAACTACCACCGCGGGAGCTAGCTCGCTACCTCTAGCAGACGTTGGTGTGGCCAGTGCTTAATGGCGCTTCCACCCTCCATCCGCCAGTCTGCTAGCGCTAGATGATTGTGGGTTCGAATCCCGCCGAAATCATGGACATTGGACCATCTCCTAAAATCAACCTCGCATCTCCCATTAATCACGCACGAGCAAATAGCTCATGTGGGCATCATCCGCATCAATAACTGAAAAGTACAATACAAAAATGAAAAATACATTAGAAAATCTGATATTTTTAATACATTTGAGTAAACAAGAAAGCTAAAATAAATAACAAATTCCTCACTATACTACACAAAATAATAAGAACATTTCATTCATTGATACTAGGAAGTGAAAAAAATAATATAAAACGCATTATATAATTGCTATTACTTACGTTATTATGAATTGATTATAATAATAAATTATAGTTGATTATAATTCTTGTGATTGAGTGTGGAACATATCATTTCTAGCAAAATTATCATGAGAAAAGTTAATCTACTAGAAGTCTTTTTAGACATATCATTCATCCCACGTGGTAAAAGATCATCATCTATATTATTATATTGGGCTTCTTCCAATTTCCCCTCTGGCCCCTTATCCTACCAGCTATCACCATAAAGTTATATATTTCTTTGAATTTCAACATTTGATTCCTCGAGACTGCAATCTCCCACACTGTAACATCAATTACATTTCATTGGACGTCCCCAGACACATTCCTCAAATTTCATGCTAATTCTCGAGCATAGACACACATTTACAATTCTGTCTGCTAAACTTGACTCGGCTGAATATTTAGCGTGCTGCTGGGCAATTCAATTCAGGTGGTACTTGTAGATTATTGGTGAATGCGAAGACAAAGCCGACTTCAAAGGGGGGACTCGAGGCCTACCGAATTCCAATTGCACACTTTTAAGTCGGCTGCTTGAGTTGCGAGTGCCTTTATGATGGGCGAACAGGCCACGCTTCTTTTGATCGAGGAGGCGCCGCCCCGAAAGTGTCTGAGGCTCGAAATTTATAATGCGATGGACGAAGGACCGACCAGTTCCACTGCTTGTTACTTATGCGTGTAATTCGGCAGAATAATAGCGCACTGCACTGTCTTACTATGCATCGAGGCTACGACTGTAGTTTACGGGTATGCGAAAAGCGAAATGCAAATCGCATTTAGTGCATGCACCCTCGTGAATGTTCGCCGTTTATTCTCTTCTTAGACAAAGTCCTGCTCCTTCACTTTCTCTCCCCCTTGCACACCCCTTTATTTATAATTTTGTCTCCACCACAACTACCTTTGCAGTCGCTCTTCACCGCAGACCGACACTTCAGTGGTTAGTCCTTACTCGAAAATGTGGCTCCGATGAAGTTGGACTCTCACTTTCCCGTACATACCATTTTCTCTGTCAATCGACCTTCGCAACTAGAGCAGTTACCACCCGGTTTTCAACTAACTCTCGCTCCCTCTTTCACAGATATCCCTTATTCCTCCCTCTCTTCCACACATCAATGTATTCTATCTACTACTGTACACCCTAGTTTGCTTCGAGCAAATGAAACGCTAGCTCATGTTCTCTTAGTACTATATTATCCAGATGTTTTCATTTGTTAGCATACGCTCCTAGTGTTGGCTTCTCTACATGCAACCCTCCCTGTTTGGCATGAGAATACTAGGCTACTAGCTTTTGCTATCCATTCTGTCAGTATGCTCCATATTTGAACTTCTAAGTTCTGTTTGAATTGGTTCCCGGTTTGTTTGCAGAGCTGTGTGGGTACTTAACAACTAGTATTCTATCACTCTCATTTATGGTAGTGTTTACGTACACTGTTCATACCAGTAACATTGCATACATAATCATATATTGTAAAAGGAGAAGAAAAATAAATCAATTTCAATTACAATTGAATCATACATTCACAATTACCCAGTCAAAAGAGTTCATTGACAGTTTATTGAATCTCAGCAACATACAGATGCAAATATGCTTTCCATCAATATTATTATGCTTTTACAAATAAAAATGATAAGTCAACTTTCACTATAATTTTTAGTGACATGCAAAGCTCATTTCTATTCCAATTGTAACTTACCACATACTAGTTGATCAGTATGGTTTTGCGCAGTTGATATAACAGATTATAACACTTGAAATGTTGTTTTTACTTTTACATCTTGAAATCTTGATCCAACGATTAACTTTCAAAATATGCTCTTAGAAAGTTTATTATTTCGTATTGAGGAGAAAACTAGAAATCCAGTTCATTGTCCGTGTTGTAATGAACTTAACTCATTCAGATTGGAATGCTAATTTTTTAATAGTGTACACACTTCCAAATTCCAATGGAATATATTAAGAAAATCATACATTCACAATTACCCAGTCAAAAGAGTTCATTGACAGTTTATTGAATCTCAGCAACATACAGATGCAAATATGCTTTCCATCAATATTATTATGCTTTTACAAATAAAAATGATAAGTCAACTCAAAATTCATGCTACTAGAAACTAGATGAAGAGAAGCGTGAAGCTTGAATCAATTAGGGAAATTTATTATGAACATAGGCTTAGAATGAACAGTACCTGTATTCGACGACTAATAAAGAATTAAGAACTGGTAGGTTCCTATCGCCCGCAGTTTCAAGGTGAAATCATATTTCATTTCAGAGTACTACTGATGGCTAGAACTGTCTCCTTAGAAACAAATTGCAATAATTACTGAGTCTGGTATAGGATAAATTTTTACTTTTTAAATATTTCATCACTAATAATTTTTATTCCTTTGATTTATAATTCACATTATCTTGGACACAACATTAAAATCTTGGGCAATGCCACACCATTCAAATTACCTGATCAATGAATAAAGAACACGATCTTCAGCTTTTTATTATCCATTTCAAAAAATACATTTTTGAGGGTACCAGAGATTCAATCCCTCCTATTCCTTTTCTAAACGGCCAGGATGACCGAAACGACTAAGGTGGGCCGTCCACTGGAACCGTTTTCGTCCGAACTAGCATCGGCCGAAATCTACCGAACTCGTCCGAACGATCCCCCAGCAAAGAAAGCTATAGATGCTCGTTCATTGCAACAGGTTCATACGTCCGTGCACGGCCGTCTCCGGCCGATCAAGCTTTCGATCCGAATTGAATGGGATTTTCCAGCTCTATCCGGACAAAGTCGAGCTGAGATAACATAAATTGTTTCACAGTCTTGTCTGTTTTTGTTTTTTGAACTTGTTCTGTTTTATAAAGTTTTAACTATGGACAATGAAAAGTTGATAAGTTTGGTTTAAGAGCATGTTCCATTGTGGGATATGCAAGACAAAAGATATCATCGTCATGATGTTCAAAGGAATCTGTAGACAAAGATTACTGAAGAAATATGATCTGAAAGTAAGATAATTGTAATGATTAACTAATTTAGTGGATATTTGTTTATTCAATTTTCAAAATTTCATATAATCATTGTTTATGAAAAATGTTGGTGGCTATGATAGAAGTTAATTCAATATTTAATCAATATTCAATAGTTCAGCCAACTACTGAACTAGACTGACGTAAACGGTTCCAATGAACGATATTCGGCCGAATCAACGGCCGGCAGATTCGTCCGATCCAAAGGCCGAACGGATCGGTTGAATACGGTCCAGTGGACGGTTACCTCAAACTTTAGGGAATAACATGGAAAGCGAGTTTTAAAAGTTCGCCTTCGGTAGGCGCACACAGCTAATCTCTCCTTGGCAGATATTGATTTCCGATAATTAGTGTCCGATTTGGTTATGCCATCTTGAATCAATGATAGCACTTCAATAAACTGATCTGGCGTTAATCTAAAATAGTTTTTGAACTTCTCCTCGTCCAGCTCCAAATCTCTCATAAGATGATGGAATTCCCCATAAATTTCCCGACTCGTGTGTATTGGGTGAACCCACTTTGACCTCTTCGATACAGAATAGAGCATAATGAGTTCCTCATCACTATCGGAACTACTGTCCTCTAACCACGGTACGTTATTTCTAAGTGATTTTTGGTCGCTCAAATCAATTAGCGTCATGTCCACTGTTGATCACTTCTGCTACCAGCTACTAGTACTACGAGACGAAGTACAGCGCTGTCGTTGCCGGCCTTCCCCCACCACTAGAGAGCCACACTCATCAAAACAAAAACAAAACCAAACTACCGCTAGCGGATGTTTTTTGGTGTGTCCTGAACTACCACCGCGGGAGCTAGCTCGCTACCTCTAGCAGACGTTGGTGTGGCCAGTGCTTAATGGCGCTTCCACCCTCCATCCGCCAGTCTGCTAGCGCTAGATGATTGTGGGTTCGAATCCCGCCGAAATCATGGACGTTGGACCATCTCCTAAAATCAACCTCGCATCCCCCATTAATCACGCACGAGCGCGTGGGCATCATCCGCATTAATAACTGAAAAGTACAATACAAAAATGAAAAATACATGAGAAAATCTGATATTTTCAATACATTTGAGTAAACATAAGAAAGCTAAAATAAATAACAAATTCCTCACTATACTACACAAAATAATAAGAACATTTCATTCATTGATACTAGGAAGTGAAAAAAATAATATAAAACGCATTATATAATTGCTATTACTTACGTTATTATAAATTGATTATAATAATAAATTATAGTTAATTATAATTTTTGTGATTGAGTGTGGAACATATCACTTCTAGCAAAATTATCATGAGAAAAGTTAATCTACTAAAAGTCTTTTTAGACATATCATTTTATCCCACGTGGTAAAAGATCATCATCTACATTATTATACTGGGCTTTTTCCAATTTCCCCTCTGGCCCCTTATCCAACCAGCTATCACCATAAAGTTATCTATTTCTTTGAATTTCAACTTTTGATTCCTCGAGACTGCAATCTCCCACACTGTAACATCAATTACATTCCATTGGACGTCCCCAGACACATCCTCAAATTTCATGCTAATTCTCGAGCATAGACACACATTTACAATTCTGTCTGCTCAACTTGACTCGGCTGAATATTTAGCGTGCTGCTGGGCAATTCAATTCAGGTGGTACTTGTAGATTATTGGTGAATGCGAAGACAAAGCCGACTTCAAAGGGGGGACTCGAGGCCTACCGAATTCCAATTGCACACTTTTAAGTCGGCTGCTTGAGTTGCGAGTGCCTTTATGATGGGCGAACAGGCCACGCTTCTTTTGATCAAGGAGGCGCCGCCCCGAAAGTGTCTGAGGCTCGAAATTTATAATACGATGGACGAAGGACCGACCAGTTCCACTGCTTGTTACTTATGCGTGTAATTCGGCAGAATAATAGCGCACTGCACTGTCTTACTATGCATCGAGGCTACGACTGTAGTTTACGGGTATGCGAAAAGCGAAATGCAAATCGCATTTAGTGCATGCACCCTCGTGAATGTTCGCCGTTTATTCTCTTCTTAGACAAAGTCCTGCTCCTTCACTTTCTCTCCCCCTTGCACACCCCTTTATTTATAATTTTGTCTCCACCACAACTACCTTTGCAGTCGCTCTTCACCGCAGACCGACACTTCAGTGGTTAGTCCTTACTCGAAAATGTGGCTCCGATGAAGTTGGACTCTCACTTTCCCGTACATACCATTTTGTCTGTCAATCGACCTCTGCAACTAGAGCAGTTACCACCCGGTTTTCAACTAACTCTCGCTCCCTCTTTCACAGATATCCCTTATTCCTCCCTCTCTTCCACACATCAATGTATTCTATCTACTACTGTACACCCTAGTTTGCTTCGAGCAAATGAAACGCTAGCTCATGTTCTCTTAGTACTATATTATCCAGATGTTTTCATTTGTTAGCATACGCTCCTAGTGTTGGCTTCTCTACATGCAACCCTCCCTGTTTGGCATGAGAATACTAGGCTACGAGCTTTTGCTATCCATTCTGTCAGTATGCTCCATATTTGAACTTCTAAGTTCTGTTTGAATTGGTTCCCGGTTTGTTTGCAGAGCTGTGTGGGTACTTAACAACTAGTATTCTATCACTCTCATTTATGGTAGTGTTTACGTACACTGTTCATACAAGTAACATTGCATACATAATCATATATTGTAAAAGGAGAAGAAAAATAAATCAATTTCAATTACAATTGAATCATACATTCACAATTACCCAGTCAAAAGAGTTCATTGACAGTTTATTGAATCTCAGCAACATACAGATGCAAATATGCTTTCCATCAATATTATTATGCTTTTACAAATAAAAATGATAAGTCAACTCAAAATTCATGCTACTAGAAACTAGATGAAGAGAAGCGTGAAGCTTGAATCAATTGTGGAGGATTAATTTTCTATACCTACAAGTATTATTTAAAAAATTCCATCTAATGGTGAGAAAACTTGAATTTTGAAGTAGATTTTACATCGAAATGAGAAATTAATTAATTTATTCTTTATCAATTCAGAATTATTTTTCAATAGATTGGTAGCACTTGCTTGTGATCGAGTATGATTCCAGTTCTAAATGGTGATGAATCTCAATGATTAATACAAAAATTAAGCAACCCTTCCACCCGACTACTCTTACGGATTAAACGATTGTATGGATTAATTGAAAAAGACAACAGGCGAGTTCCACACACATGAAAATCTTATGCAGGAGGGAGAGTCATGTATGCGGGAAGAACCCTGCACAAACAAGGGATGTATAACTTTGTTTATAGCCGGGGAGGTAGTTTATTAATCTTGTATCGCGTAATATCATGGGCTAAATTCAAGGTTAGACTTGAATCATTCGTACACACTGTTGTCAGATATACATGAATGCATGACGGTTTCAGTGACATGGTGAGGTGAGGCCGAGGGGATTGAGTTGGGCAAAGTTGATTAAACGAAGAATCGAGTTTCGCAGTCATGTTTATGTATAAGAAATTCGAGTGGCACTGGCATAATTCAAGCGTGTTTGATACGATATGCTAAACGCCGCATCCGATTGTCATCCTGCATGTCGCGCTGGAGCAAACCTGCTCAACTGCGAGTGACGTCACACTCCCATATTCCAACATCCATAACCTGATAATGAGCACTGTGTTGGGAACAAACTCCAGGCCAAACAAACTTCATATTTGTCATCATTCATAGTTTGAGATATATCAGTGAATTGAGTGAAGAAAAGTTCACGATATTGTTTTCATTATCACTTTTCACTTTCCAAAGTAAATAATAGTTTTAAAAGTACCATGACTACTTTACAATGTAGATACACATTCCAAAGAAGATGATAGTGGTTATATTCTCAATTTTTACTGGTTCATAACTGTAAGAACTCACATGATAAAGTTGGATCTCTAATTGTATGAGTGTGTGTTTTTCTTAACCTATAGAAATACTCTTCTTTATTATAAATAATTTGATTAATAATTCACTGAGTATTTGCTATTCAATGTTAAGAAAAGCCAGTAGAACACGATACCATTGATAATTTTGGAACAAAAATTCTCTAAGTAACACTGGTTTTCTTTTTGAAAACTGAAAATTTGTTGGGAATGATTGAATTGAGATATTAACCTGACAAGCAATGGAAAGAAATTGGGCTCAAATTCAGTCTGAACAAAACAATTATCACATTTCCTGGGAACATAAGAGTCCCTAGGTCATCTCAACTCAATTTAAGTGAATGATTCAGATTATCACTTGAATCATTAGAGTGGAATGCTACTGGGCGTTGAAATCCAAGCTACATTACGAAACAAGTAAAACGAAGTGGTGGAGCCACGAGACAATATAAATCAGATTGATTATAAACAATTGATTATTATAATAATTGATTATATAACAATTGATTGATTATAATTGATATATACACATCATTGATTATAAACTTTTCTAAAATGATTATGTCATCTAGAAGGATATAATGACTTTCCTTGACACCCTATTCTAGAGCTACAAAATTTGAGTGAACTAATGAATAATTAATTACAAACCCAATAACTGGTCACTAGTCGTATTACCGTACGTTAATTGGTCAGGAGGCTTGAGTGTCTTGCTAGTGAGACAATAGGCAGTTGATAATCTCAAGATTCCCTGTTGTTACCTGAAGCGTAGCATGAAGTGTCAATATCAGAGCTCACACACGGCTTCAACAGTCTCATATTAGTTAATTAGTGTTGTAGTTGGTGGGAAATCGTTAGACATCTCCATTGGAGACGATTTGAAGATGGCTTTCGAGGGCTGTTGCGATGGTTCGAAGGTTCATAACAGCATCGGTCTCCTGTACTTCAAAAGCCCGGGCACATCATCAATAATTATTATGTGCTCATAGTGTACTGAATAGCCTGCTACACCTATGTGGAGTTATCATGTATGATAGAATGTACATGTACATGGGACGGGGGTTGAATAATAGGTTCCGTCGCCATGAAGGGGCTAGATGACTAGATAGAATAAACATTATAAAATTTCTATGGAACATCAATTTGCGATAAGATTTCCCAAATCATATCTATGATTAACAACTCTATTGGAGGAGATAGTGTGTCATGAGCATTGAAACTCGACAGTTGGTTTTTCCATAAAGAATTTCCTAAAAATAAATCGGTGACTGTCAAAATAGATTGTCTGAATCGTAATAAATCCTCTTACTTAGGAGATTGATGGTGAATTTACTCAATCATCTCCTCTTAAATTCATTATTGATCTGTAATTATAATTATTATCATGATTCAATAATTATTTTCCTTCAATACTCCAACTCAAACGTAGTGATTTGCAATGCAAATTTAGATGTCTATGGAGACACTAGATTTTGGTAGGTTGCATTTTTCTGGAATAGAAGAAGCGTAGAAAATAGAGAAGTTGTATAGTAAAGAAGTTTAGTGTTGAGAGACCATTGACTGACTGTAGTCGACCACTCCACTGTTGTTATACTCTGATGTATAAGACAAGGGGACTACAAGTTTCAATAGGGATTGCTGTTTGTGTCCGCCTCACCAAGGGATGGAATGGGATGGGACTTTGTCACCAGATGTAATTACTGAACTTCCAGATGAGCTCAGGCTTCACTTTTGTATTGCCATTTGTTCTGTTCTCGACAAATCCGTATCGTATTCAGTTATTAGTCTGTCACAGATATGACTGAACTATTAATATCATATTCACCTTTATATCTGTTCAGTCACCTATGCAATTAAAATATGGAAATGATATCACAGTAAATTCTGTTCAATTCCCAACGAACAAATCCCATATTTAGTGATGAGTTGGAAGTAAAAAATGTTGCATCGTCAATTAATTCCTATGAACATAAAATATGATTTATGATGTTGAATGAATTTTACAACAAAAGTAATTTTTTTACTATCCCATTCAACTCTCTTCATAATGTCATCACACCGAATGACCAAATTTGAGAGTTTGAATGTGAGAGAAAACGTCTTTCAGGAACTATACGGGACAATTCAAATTACAAGCTCCTGTAAAAATTGGTTATTGGCAAGGCTCAATGCTTTTCAACATAGTGAACCTGAATTTAGTGAACCTGAATTTTTGAATATCATGTAAAGTTTAACTGAGTTAGAAAAGGTTCAAGTTTATGATTATTTATAGATAATCTAACTTACATGATTCGAAATATTTGAGACAATTTGATAAATAGGAGTATTTCCTGGTGATAGCTCTTTAGCATTTTATCCTTTTCTAAAAATTGTATTTGTTTGCTCTATTCAATAGATAAATTAATTCTATATTCATTTTCTAATTCCTTGGAGTAGGTCTGCTTTTTATTTTTCATAGTTGAAGATTATAAAATCCAGAATTTACGACGCAATTTGCTACGTTCTTAATAATCGATCTTGGTAAATAGTTTCAGGTATAGTAATCGTATGAAGTTGATGGATAAAGTATTGATATACTCCTGGTTGAATAGAGATTATTATAAATAAAATTATAAATAACCATCCTTGGTTAATAAAGAATCTACATGCAAAATTGCAAGTCAGTTTCAGTCCAGTAGCTTAGACGTGATGATGCATCAAACATAGTTTTCCTATCCCGTACGTGTATAAGCCAGCTCTTTACTTTATTATAGATAAAGTTAACGACTGCAAGAGATGGGACTGTGGAACAGAATAGTGGTGAAACTATGATAGCGCCAGAAGTGTCTCAAACACAATAGTATGTTACTACATGACATTTTTGAAAATGATTTGAAAAAAAATGTTAAAACAACAGAACTGAAAGTTGTCAACCTTATCATTCTACCTCCATTCAGAGAGACTTTTGTTTGAGCCGAATGTAAATCTATATAGACATAAAAATGAATGTCTGTTTGTGTGTTTGTATGTTTGTTTGTTCCCTATAGACTTGAAAACTACTTGACATAACGGCATGAAACTTTGGGAATATGTTGTGTGAATATTGGGGATGGTTTCTGAAGAGAAATTTCAATAGGGGGGATTATAATAATTACTTATTAATCCATTTTACAGACCTATGTTTTCGAAATTGTCGACAGAGTGGCAACCGAAGAACAGAAAGATGATCATGATTCAAGATCATATTGTGATAATATGATTGAGCATTTGAAGTTACCAGCTGTATAATGAACACCTCACCCTGTGATAAATTGTGTACTGGTATTAAAACGGTAGTTTGGAGTTGAAGTTATAGTGTAGTTGATTGGTACCAGCTGTAGATAATCGTTCCTTAGAAGACCTATACAAATAATTATCACTCCCCTATTATTGAAAAACTGGCAAATGTTGGAAAAAAATATTCACCTCATGAAAGAGAGTTGTTCATATTGCATCCATGTATTACTGATGAATTAAAACATTTTTGAATTTAGCTTAGCTCATATTCATCCTAAAATGGAAGATGGAAAGAATATGGAATTCTGTGTGATTCATCGTACATCGCATATTTCCTGGACCATCTATTGACAATCAACAACTATGAAAACATTGAATTCATTTCTGAAACACTGATCTAACCTATCTTTTTTATTTTTTTTTAATTCAACACTTTACTGATAGATATTACTACCAATTGATTGAGTAGAATATGTTTTCGGAGTAATGAATGCTGCATGACTAAGCACATAGGAAGTCCGTATTGAGATGTAAATAAAAATATTGATTGTCAGATGAATTTCATGATTCACCAAATAAAGTAAAGTGTGACATGAGATACATTGACCTTTTGGCGGTACGAAGTTCGCCGGGTAGGCTAGTTGTAAATAAAGCTTCATTATTAATAGTCAACGCTGAAAAAAGACAGGCTCAATCACCATCGAATACTATAAATTCTATGAGGGACCAGTAAGCCATTAATTCTGAGTAGTTCGATCACTCTTCCACTATGGACACTGGATACATTATGGACAATCAATAAATCAATACGTTTTAGTAATTCAATTCAATTCAAAAATACGTATGAAATTTATTAGCTACAGAATAAAAAAACTTTTGATTGCAGTGACCCCGACTACTACAATATGAATAACCATTTGGATCAAATATAAAGGTGCGTACAGATTTACGCGCCGCGAACATGAGCAATTCACTTTTAATCAGCTGACTATATCTGTATTTTTACAGAAACGGTAAGATACACATATAAAAAGCTTGGCATCAGATGATTATGGCTTAAGGAATTACTCACATCTCTCATCAACTCGTACTTGTTATTCACAAAATAATAACAAAAGAAGAGTTATATTGAATAAACTCCTTCTTGCCGTGCTACAAATAAATGTAGGTATATGTTCGACATTTTTTTTGTAATCTTGTTGTCTATTAAGAAAGTTTTCAATGTGATTTTGATGGCAATATAATTTGAATTTGAAAAAAAAATTATCAACAAACTCCTAACCAGAGAGAATCTCTGTGCTCTGTTCTAATCGGAATGTATGAGACTCCATATACAGCTGATAGAAGGCGCAAACCGAACTGGCCAAGAATAAAACAATGAAACACACACGTGGCAAGCTCGCGCTCTCGATTTACGAAAAATTAATTCGATCAGCTGATTGATAAGATTATTTTAAGCTTTCCAATGATTACAACATAAATATGTTAGAATATCATGTGTCAATTATCTCAGTTTCATATGGCGTTCACCTTACCATGTTCATAACCTTACTTAATAGGATCCTTTTTCATCCTTTAAAATCCTTAGAGGCAAAATATCTGAAAATCCGTTCTTAGTGCGCGTCTATCATGTTTGAAGAATATTTATAAAGTCCTCTCCTGAACCCCCCTGTGCTCCTGATCGGAATTTTTCTGGATAGATCTAATTATTTTTCGTAGCTGAACAAAAAAGTTCCTCATGACTTTGCTGTGGAATGAGCGGTTAAAAAGTACAAAAATTTTGGGTTGCCTCAGCTCCCTCAGGGGGGCAAATTTCTAAAAATCCTTTCTTAGTGGATGTTTTGAGGCTACCATAAACAATTGTGCAAAACTTCAAGTTTTTAGGCTCAGTAGTTTGGGCTGTGGTGTGATTTCAGTCTGTCGGGGCTTAGCCTTTTATAGATATAGAGATATATATAAATATATTCAAATATATTATATATTTTTTTGGTCAAACAGAGCACTGTGATGGATTGGTAAACAAATTGGCTGATGATGTCGGTTTCCAATTATCAGATTGCCATGGATAAGTGCTTGATTCAGAAATGATAATTAATGACTGCCTTGGATGATAAGGGCTATTCAATCTGAAGAGAGCTATTCCAATAGTAGAGGAAGATAAGTAAATGTAAGAGAGAAACAGAGTACTCAAATCTCCATGATTTCGTCATGAGTTAGTCTACAATGGTAGATGAGCTTTTGGTTCAATTCAAGGAGATGTAGAAGCTGATAACTAGATGTAGGGAAAGATAGTAGCTGAACGGGAAGGTAGATCAAAACGGTGCATCAATATTGACTCAATTATACGAGATTAATTCAGCAAATTGTGCTGATTCGGCATGTTTCGCAAGACTGTTCTGCTTGTGCACTCCCATTAATTGCCAGCGTGACTTGATTGCACTCGCTTTTGGAGCTCAGAGTCATGTATTGGTTGATAGCGTCAAAGGAGTGAAATCATAATCAAGTCCATTATTGGAGTATGATGCATAGGTACTGGAAGTATGAAGGGCCAACATTGTTAATGTTTTTAACTGAAGCTACTCTTTATTAAAAGAAATAAGAATGAAAAATCTAAGTACCTTATTTAAAAAATTTTACCAACAACATGACTGTTTAAACATTGATGTCATTCACTAACTTGAAAATGACATATACGTTGAAACATTTGTGAGTAAGATATTTTAAAAGGAATACTCAGGCTTTGGTCTAATGAATCGTTATTCAATTCTTTGATCATTTTTTCTAATTTATGAATTTTCAATTTTTTGACAAAATTATAAAACATGATTTTCAACCGCCTTGACAAGCCGAAGAGAATGAGCTGTGTACGATGGGATCCGATCATTGTGTCAAAAGTTATGAGTGTTTGAAATTTTAATCCTGAGGTTGTACCATGCTATGAATTCAGAAAGTTAATTTGGAATTTAGAATTTAGAAGCACAAACAATATAACTTGATAAAAGGGATGCTTGATAAACATACTTATTGCTAGAGAACGGGAATCCAGAAATGACGAAAGAGACAACGAAATAGAGAGAAGTCATATCAAATATATTGTCGCCTCTAACAGTTTGACAAAACAAGAAAAATTAAGTTACATTGTGAAAACCGAAAATAGGATTGATAATTTAGATAGATGATCGATTATATAGATTAGTCAGATACTGATAAAGTAGTCCTTGATCATCTGCTTCACTTTGCCTTTATAAAAGTTCAAGATTGAATCATAAGAAGCTTAAAGGACACTAATTCAAGAGAGAAGAATTGAAAGTTATCATAGATATTTCTCAAAAGTTAATCAAATATAACAATAAATATTTGAAAGAAAGATCAAAATAAAATTCAGAAAACAATTAGTGAAACACAAATATTAGTAATCCCAGATAATATCTATTATATATCTTTATATTATGAAAATTGGATACACAAATATTCCTGTAGGGTCACATAACGGAAATTCTTCATAGGAAGACTATTCAAAAATATGTGACATCAAAACAAAATTTAAAAAAAGGCTAGGGTCCTTGAAACTTCAATCGATTCTTTACAACTTTAAGGTGAAAATATAATTTTAAAAACATTTACGAATAGTGGACATTAAACCAAAAATATTCTAGTTCAATTCCAATCTATGTAATTTATTGGACTAGTAGATTATAAAATATAATTTAAAAGAAAACTAGCATTCCCAGCTGGATCCTTACACAGAAAGTATGGTCTCACATTTCTATATAAAGATACATCCGAATATCTATTTTTCAAACAAAAATTAAAATTTAGTCATTTATGTAATCTCCAAGTCCAAAGTCTAACCCTTCACGTTTTCTTCCCCCCCCCCCTTGTAAGTCTATAGTCACTGAAACCAATTATGCAACATCTGGAATTCCTGGGACGTTTGTTTAATTAGATAGAATGTTGTTACCTCAAAGTAAATTTGAAATTAAACTCTTTGGTTGAGCTTATATCGGTACATTTTGGCACCAATAAAATTCATTCATTGAAATGGATTACTGGGTTTCATTTTGGGATCTAGTTTTATTAGGCATACTAATACAATAGCACATTTGGTACAAAAATCTGGTGAAGTTCCAATCAGAATCCAGTATTTGGTAGGTGCTAAAAATAAATATTTCAAAAAGTCACCACATGGTCTTTTTTGAAATTATAAAAATTTATAATTATTATAAATTGCATGAGTGCTTGTTACTAGCATAGGATAAAATTTAAGTGTGAATATATTCACATATAACTTATTAATATGATGAATGGAAAAGACTAAGAAATTGACAAAAACCACAGATTTATTGATACTTAGAAAGACCGGTTTCGGTTATTACACCATTGTCAATCTCTGATAAACTAAAACTAAATACAAGAGCAGCAGGATTTATACTAGTAGGCAAGTACTGCTATTGGTCAATGGCATGAACCCATGAACGCCTGCCATTGGCCCAGCTAGACAGTCTCCTCCCACTCAACGGTGTGACAAAATGGCAGCTTAAGCAACAGAATCGCCATGATAAAATTTTACTTTCAGTACAAAATAAGAACCAAGAAAGCAAGTGTGTAAGATAATAAAACGAATATGTAAATGGAAAAACTATTGACCAATGTATGCTTACAATTTTATGATAAAACCAAATTTGTAGTGTTGTATTGGTTGAAATGAATCTGGTCATTTAAACTATACTGGGAATTTTCCTTAATAATTACTCTTGTTATTTCTAAAGCCTCTAGAATATTCAAAGATATCTGCCTTTGTTATTAACATGCAGAAACTCAACATTCTCCTTAACTTGTGATTTTTGTTATCAAATGTTCTGCAAAGTTAGTTATTCCCCATTTTGTTTATTCCAATCTATGATGTGTTCTTTAATTCTACTTTTGAAACTTCTACCAGTTTGACCCACATAACAAGCATTACAATCACCACATTTAAGTTTGTACACCCAACTTTTATCCCAAATATCAATTTTGTCTTCACTCCAGCTAAATAGACTGTTTAAAATCGGTTTGGTCTTGAAAGCAACATGAAATCCATTCCTCTTCAATTCCCTACCTATCTTATCAGACTAACTCCTCATGATAATTTTCATAATCTTCATCATTCATAATTGGAACAATTAATATTGTTACAAGGTTTCCTTATGCTCGCCTCTAAAATTAAGTGCATCTAACGGGTGATTCTCATGAAACGTGTTTTTTGAACTTATATCATTGTGCGAAATCTCAAGGTGATGACAATGAAGTTGGCGATGATGATTGAAGCTGAAAATTAGGTGTATTTCACAATAGAGAGAGACCTTTTTCTGTATTTTTCACTTCACGATTGCAATCATATTCCCGAATCTTCTTCCCCTTACGCTATCGACAATCAAAAGAGCAGTCGTGCTCACTGCTGAATCATTCAGTCACGTCTTTTGTTGGATAGCAAACGCTGAGGGGAACCGAATGTGTAATACTGAATGCATGAATGTCATCACTTTTCAAAAATACAACATCTACGTTCTCATCAAAGAAACGTTTTGGCACGCAGGAATAATTCCGTTTTTATGGGTTTAAAGATTGGAGATTGAAGACAAGAACAATATAATATTTCAAAATGCATTCTTCCCACTTTTTAACACCTTGAACTTGAGCATTCAAAATTGCCAAACTTGAAAGACATCTGAACATAGGCCTATCATTCTATATTAAAAATATCACAAGAGTATATAGTTGGGATGGAATAGTCAATAATACAAGTTATTTCATAGAGGTGTGAAATTGTTTCGTTCACCAGAATAATCTTATCACATGATATTTGAATTTGAATTTTTTCAGAATTTTGTAAAATGTTCTCATACTGTAAGTAGAATTACCAAGGCCAACAATGCTGATGGTTTGAGTTTGAGAGATTATACAGAAAATTTCTACTGATGAAATTAAATCTTGGATCGACAGAGTTGCCTGCTACCAGACACCTACCTTCTCAGTAACCGGGTTATTTGATAGAATATTACTATAGGGTGAGAATCACTGATGAATTGAAAATGTTATTCAGAATTCCAGTTTCAAAGCCTATAGCTCTTATTGCCTCACTGTTCTTGTCATTACCCATTTCACCCTTAGCTACTTTATTCAATGAATGAATTCTAGAATCTTCAATAATGATACTCTGTTCTGAACCCACAGCGCAACATATGTAATATGTATTTCAGTACAATAATACTTTTCGGCCGCCAACATAAGCTACCAGCTATACATTAAACGCAAACCTCTGCCTAACATCGCAATAAGCAAAAACTATCACTCGTGAATTTCACTTTGGATGAATGTCATTCTCATGTTATCAGCAGACTACCGGTAACAAGAGTGAGCCTTCAAATTAACAGTAACATTACCAGTCTCAAAGAGGCAATGAAGTACAGTACTGCGAGGGATTTCCTTTAGTAAGGAATGCAATGGTGGTTGGAGTGGCTCGTAAGACAGAGGTGTATGTGCCCATTAGCAGCTGGAAACGAGCTGACTGTGGTAGTCGACTAAGTAGTTTGGCAGTGAGACAGGCAACAGTATTGTTGCGAACACTGGAGTATTGTTGCGAGGAGCATTCTCTTAGGTCATTGTGGGCACTTGGACGCGGCAATAACGTCTCGAGTCCCGCCAACAAGCAAGAGATCTGTATGAATCATGGACCGCGGAGACTTAGCAATGCGCGACCCAACTCTTAACAGTTATTACTCTCTGAAACGAGATTAGACAGCTGTAGATCTTCGCCTAATGGCTGTTCGACTCACTACTGTGGATCACCCAACCCTTCCAAAACGGGCGTTAGTCCTTATCTTAATACGTGTTTTACGGTCATCTTCCACTCTGCTATTGTTTTGAATAACGGACGCGCTTCCCCACCAGTCAGCAGTCGCTGCTTCTGCAATAAGTAACACTTATCGCGATCGATTCATCTGTGTCGTCAACAAAGTAACACAACTTGGCAAAGAGTTGGCCAACTTCGCAATTCCAGCCTCCATGTTTCATGCTGTACAGGCTATACAACAATATAACTCACATCAAGTATAAAGGAAGAACGCAATAAGCAATTTCAAATCTACACAGGGACTACAATAAAGGGAAGTCTTCTTTCTTCGTCAGATTGACTATACAGTATTTTGTCACTTTGATTCTAATTATAAGATATCACTGCAACTTCTAATATACCTGTTTCTATTATTATTATACCTCAGTTTATTGTATAATTCCAGTACATTGTCGGGAATTAAGATGTTATTGTAGACAGTGGGCCAGTGCACGTGTTTCTGTAATTTCTATTTCTCTCAAGTCTCGATCAATCGAGAAAGTTAACTGCTACAGTAATCGCTACTGCATGAAGGAGCGAGATCAAACAATAGCTATCCGCTATCCACAACCACGTTTTTACTTCTGAATCTCTATTACTTTTCAACGATTCTGAAGGCAATTCGAGCCAATGATTTCACTATCGTTAGAGAAAGCCATAGAAGAGTTGGAACGTCGCCAAGAGACTGAAATAAATGAAACTCCAGTAGCTCAATGTTCACAACTTCTACCGAAAATAAAAGTGCATTATATCATACAACCTTATCTTTCTCAAATAAAGTTTCCATCATTCAGGATATAATGTATCGTATTCGGGAAGAATGTACCCCATTCGAGGGGAAAATATTTTCATGTCATGGAGTCGATCTGCGGTTAAAAAATAGGAATTCTATCTTGCATAACTACTAAAACATTCTTCTAGTTCAATTTTTCATTTCAATATGGTTTTTCCACTTATCAAATATTGTAAGTTTTCATTTTCAATACAGTTGACCCGATGTGAAAAAGAGTATGCTAATGAAGTTTCAACTTGGAACTTCCAAGTATTAAGGAAATTTGTATAATTAAAATATACCGTTTGAATATAATTATTCAAACTACCGTATGAGTTCATAAGTTGAGTGTTATGCTATTGAAATCAGTCATTTTTACGATTTCAACTCTGTCTAATCAGTGGTCTCAGAGCTCAAATTTCGGCGGTCGGCATAGACGCTTGATCATCTCATTAATCACTCACGCACTGATTCCATAACCCTGAGTCTTTTTTCACAAGCAAAAAGCTTAATGAGCATAATATTTGGGCATCATCCGCAATAAAAAATGTAATTGAATGAAAAAATCTGGTGTGGCGCACTCACACAACTTTCCTTGCCGCTATGAAAATTGATCACATGACGCTAGTGTTCCCGCGCATCTCAAGTCTACTAATCAAAGATTTGAGCTAGCTGGTGACAGGGCAATAACGCTGGAGACACACGAGGTCTGCTATCTCTTCATAGTGAATCATTCAATAGAATCAACAGTTACCAACAGTTTGCAATTGGATAATCACATTTTCTCGAATTTCGAGCTTATTTTTAATTCTAGGTGAAAATGTTACTGGATATTAATTGTAGAGATTCTCATGCTCAATCTTTTCCACTCAATTTTTTTTGTTTAAATTGTATCTGAAGCCTGATAATTGAGAATCTAAAATCAAACTTTGCATAGATGGGGCGGAGCTCCTGAAATTTTTACAGATATGGGACTTGTGGCAGTTGATAGAGCTTATCGATGACTATTTTAGGTATGAATTTGATCAAAATCGTTGGAGCCGTTTCCGAGAAAATCACGAAAAACCCTGTTTTTGACAACATTTTCTCCATTTTAGCCGCCATCTTGAATTGCATTTGATCGAAATTGTTCGTGTCGGATCCTTATAGTGAAAGGACCTTAAGTTCCAAATTTCAAGTCATTCCGTTGATTGGGAGATGAGATATCGTGTACACAGACGCAAATACACTCATACACACACACACACACACACACACACACACCACACACACACACACACACACACACACATACAGACCAATACCCAAAAACCACTTTTTTGGACTCAGGGGACCTTGAAACGTATAGAAATTTAGAAATTTGGGTACCTTCATTTTTTTCGGAAAGCAATACTTTCCTTAAAGTGTTTGTTGTAATTTTTTTGATTGGGGAGCAATTTTTGGGTTTTCCCGTATGCTCCCATATTGTTGTAAATAAATAAATAAATAAATTACCTATGGTAATAGGGCAAGGAAAGTAAAAATAGCAAAATTATTAACAATCCAGGAATACGGATTTTCAGCTGTAAGATCACTCGAAATATATTTTTTGTGCCAGAGATTTGGTTTGGCTATAAAATCTGAATGTTCATCTTTGAAATCTCAATTTGAAGCCCTCATCATTAATGCCACTATTGGGAGTTTTCTTTATATCGGTAAAGAAGGTTTCTGGATCTGGATGATCCTTTATGATAACTTGTTCAAAAGTAAATCATAGACACTTCAGCCAAATAAAAATAATTTGAATAGAATTTTCATAAATGGAGCAACATGAAGCATTCAAGCTACAAATCAAGAGACTAATTTGTTAGTCGGGGGTCACAGAGCGTAGCCACTTTAAATGCAAATCGCCTCCTCAGCAAAAAGAGTCTGGAGATTAGCACATTAAAAAACATGTTTCATTGCTGTCTCTTGAAAATTAACTTTCTAAATCCCACTTCTAGGATTAGGAGAGATGTGGACGTGATACTGGAAACAAGTGCACTCTTCTGAACGATGCTTCAAGTATCAACTTTAATATAAAGAACTGCAGTTTATAAAGATGACTTACTCGAAAGCACTGAGTAATTTCCCAGTTTTTTTTATACCACTTGAGCGTTAATACAAGTTAGTTTGTTAGAGTTGTATTTTTCACCAAGTTCAGTGCTCCATGCTTGAGCTCAACATTTATATTTTTACTTTCTTCAGGTTCCTCAACATATTCTTCAACTAGACGGAAGATCAATTATTTGTTTTGACAAGCTAATCCCTGATGTAAATCACTGAATTGATAGGATAATCAATAATGTATTGTTTCGGTCAAAAGAGCAAATTACCAATCTCATTTTTCATTAAATTAGACTACTTGAAGGAATATTATGCCACATATCAATCTTGACAAATAAAGTACAGTATTCAATTTTTTTGTTGCGGCTATTTTTGATTATCAAGAGATACAAAAAAATCTAAGTAGCCTTTTCTTTAATTTTTTTACTCACGACATGTTTTAACAGTAACAGGTACTCAGAATTCTCGTTTCTATTTTTGTTTCTTGATAAAGTGCAGTACATCTTTGTTGTTATAATTAATTATAATTCAATTCTATCAATAATTGAGTGTGTCTCTTTATTTATCTTGCACTTCAATAATTACAGTATGAGTTGTACTTTCAACTCAAAAGTAGTATGGTTGTATTGAAAATCAAAAATCTGGGAAATATTTGAAACTATGAAAAATGTGTTTTGGTTTGGATTGAAATCTTAAACAATCCTCCATGTTGACAACGTTTGAAGATTTTTGGACTTAAATCTCTATAAATTCTGTGCAGATTTTTGTCTCTTTGTCGAAATTCAAAGTTTTATCTTGACTTAAATTCAGATCTTCAGCAAGGCTAACAGCTCTCCAGCTATACAGCGAGAGTTTATCAGAAGAAGAATTTTATCATTATAATATTAAGGAAGAATCTCTCAAGATGAGTCCTGTGAAAATAGTGAAATCGTCACTAATTTTTTCATCTTCCCGCTTCTCAGTGTATTCACGCATCATTGAACTTGTGCTTGAGGGTGCCATTAGTTGGAGATAATACGGATACACGGTGACGCTCACACTCACAAAACAAAAGTTGTGTTGCGAACAGACACTGAAGAAGGGGGGGGGCAAGTACGCTTCCAAATCACCACATGAATGCCAGTATTGCACGGGACGCGACAATTTTAGTTCGCCACAGTTCGCAAATTCCAAGTTCATTATTTCAACAACTGGGAGGATAGTGCTGTCGCCCCGGAAGGCGGCTGTTGCAATTACACGGCTTAATTTTGTTCGCAGCGGTTTTGTGACCGACGCTGATGGCGATTAAACATTTGCAGCAGTGTCTGCAGAAGCGTTTTGGGCGCCGCGACGTCGCTACTGATGACGCCTTAAAAATTGTTGAGGCGTAAATGCGGAGCTCACACTCACCCTTTCCACTGTGTCTCCGCTCTAATTACTAATTGCCAGACGGCTCAGCACCGGCTCAGCTCAGCACGGCGCTCCATCCCTTCCGACGCTACAAAGTCGGCCGGTAAACTTCCAACTTCCAACGCCTTCCGAAATCTGCATGTGTGTTGTGTGTGCTACTCAGTCGACAGGTGATGCAGAAATTGTTTCGAATTTGATGACATATTCAACGGCAAAATATATTCTGTGAAAGAATTTATTCACATCCAGGAATAGGTCTTCTGGAGGGTTTGACGTTCTTCCGATAAAAAAGTATCTAAAATGAAAAATTGAGTAAAAGTTCCTATAATTGGAATGAAAATGTATTCCAACAAATTTTTTAGAAATGAAAATATAGAGTTTCTGATGGAATTCATTTTTATGGATTAAAATTCGAAATGGAAAATTCTCATACTCAGATCATTTTTTTAGAATATAAGTATTCTGTCAAGATTGATTTTGCTTGTGCATCGGTAAATGCATAGTCAGTATGCGAGTTGGGAGTGTATCAAAGAATAGTACAGTGATTTCATAGTTGAGTCTGACCCAGTGGCGGGCGGCGCTCCACCTGAACAGTTGGGTGGGCAAAGTGGTGGCAATTGTTGGGGGTGTGGCTGAGAAGGGGGTGCTGTATGAAGCATATAATTATTCAACTTCACAAGTTGTTACGCAGGTAGTCTATGTCATTATCCTATAAACTAAATTAAAACAACATAATATGTAACTCACCTGATGACTTGTCAAAGTAGACACTACACTTGAGTTATTGCTAAACTAATTAATCTATGCAAATATTAGCACAAAAGTAGCTACAAGTATAAACGTATTACTTTATGAAATGACTAGCTTACCCGGCGAACTTCGTACCGCCAAAAAGTCAATGTATCACATGTCACACTTGACTTTGTTTAGTGAATTATGAAATTTATCTGATTTTTTAATTTAATACCAGTAAAAATTTTTATCACAGGGTGACGTGTTTATTACAGCTGGTAAGTTTAGATGCCAAATCATATTATCACAACATGATCTTGAATCATGATGATCTTCCCGTTCCACATTAGCCGCTCGGCCGACAATTTCGAAAACAGAGGTCTGTGAAAATGATTAATATATAATTATTATTAGCCCCCTAGTATAATGGTCAAAAATCCCCATCCCCAATATTCACACAACATATTCCCAAAGTTTCATGCCGTTCTGTCAAGTAGTTTTCGAGTCTATAAGGCACAAACAAACTAACACACAGACATTCATCTTCTATATATATAAAAGCGAAATGGCACTCACTCAGTCACTGACTGACTGACTGACTTCCTCACTCACTCGCAGAACTAAAAATCTACCGGACCAAAAACGTTCAAATTTGGTAGGTATGTTCAGTTGGCCCTTTAGAGGCGCACTAAGAAATCTTTTGGCAATATTTTAACTCTAAATGTGGTTTTTAAGGGTTTAAAGTTAGTCTTTTAGCATGTATATTCTTCTTATTCCAATCTCTTAATTATAATTGAAAAATGTCCATACCATATGTTAATATAGAACTGAAATCTAGAGAGAGTACCTCTTCGAAACAGTTGTTAACTGGTAACTAAATTAATAATTTTGTCAGGTTGGCATTAAGTTGAGTTGACTTTGTTAGGTTGGCACCAAGTTGAAGATTGAAATGCATTTATCGCGGAAAAATTGATTGGGCACTGCTACTTCAATCAGAGCTATTACTGGGAATATTATATCGCCTGATATGGCGAGCGAAGCAAGCCCGCTGATCTAATTTTTACGGGGGTCCATGGGGCGGAGCCGCGAAGGTTGTCAGGTTGGCATTAAGTTGAGTTGACTTTGTTAGGTTGGCACCAAGTTGAAGATTGAAATGCATTTATCGCGGAAAAATTGATTGGGCACTGCTACTTCAATCAGAGCTATTACTGGGAATATTTTATCGCCTGATATGGCGAGCGAAGCGAGCCTGACGGCTAGTTTTCATATATAGACATAAAATAATTTTTTTGCCAATTTGGATGCAATTCACATGATGGGATGCAAACAAAGCTATACTAGCGCTCAGCAGTCCAAGTGAGAATACGTGTGAATCAACGTACAATGGGCCAGCTCAAACGGGCCCACTTGCTCCCTATACCCATGCAAGCCAGTCCTACGATGGCCACGGATGATTTGCATGCTATTTCAACGAGAGTATTCTCCAGTTGACAGTTCAAAATCAATGTATTGAATAATAACTATTAACCACAATATCTAAAGCATTTTAAAATAATATACTTTACTGTTTCATTTAGGTGGGCCCGGTCCACTTGGCCCTTATGGAATCGCCGCCACTGAGCCCAGGGCACATTTTTCCAACTACCTGACACACATGCGATGATAGTCGATTTCCAGACCAAGGAACCAAGTACTGTCAACCATCTCCACCATTTCATTATTCATCATGACATCTGGGCAGAATTCATATTTCTTTGATGTGTCGAAAATTGGATAACAACTGATTTTGCACTATTCAGGACAAGATTCCAGTTGGTTAGAAAGTAAAGTTATTTTCAGAAGGAAGGCCAGTCGCGGATACTGCTCCTATACTTTTTTGTATCACCTGAGATATATGCTTAGACACACTGCAGCCTACCCTTGGACAACTCAGGACAACCGTTTAATAATAGCAAGTACATAATAGTGAACCCAATATTGTATCTTGAGAGACACCTTAATTAAAATTTCTAGGGTTAGAGAGAAACTTGTTTTTATATCGCGGAGTTGTTGATTCTTCTAAAAGTTCAATTTCAACGAATCTCCACTAATCCTTTGAGTAGGAAAAGCCTTCAATTAGTCTAATCATGTAGCACACTGTTGAAAACTCGGTTCATATCTAGGAATATTCATATAATTTCAACCCTCTTGTCTATTTTATTTATGATACTCCAGCTGCACTTATCGTAGATTTTTTGATTGAAGCCTTATAGATTATTCTATAGTCTTTCAAGTATTCCATCAGTTGAATATACATAGCCTGCTTTTATAGTTTTGACAACACAGATCCATATAGCATAGCATATCATAGCATTTTGGCAACATTGGTGCATAGTGTGGCGGTCATATGAGTGTCATCAGGCCCTGAACATAGTTTATCTCTGGAAAACGCAATTATTTTTATTTAATCTGACTCAACAATGAGTGATGACAGGAAAGTGACGGTTGACAAATTGAATACTATTGTACGGTAAGAAGCTTGTTAGTATGTGTAGTTCGAGCAGTGTAGTTTATTTCACTTACGATTTTGTAAATTGGATATCGTTACCAGGTAACTAAGCACTTGTGAAGATCACTTGAACATTCACTATGCACATTCTTAACACTAAATAACAATGTAAAATTCCCAAAAATTTGGCAGCCTAAAATTTAACTGACTCACACGTGTAGCCCAGTGTTACCAAACCAATTTGCTTCTTATGGAATTGATAAGCAACCACTGTTCTTGTCACTAGTAATATATTTTTCGCCTTCTCTTCCACTCTTTTTGAACGACGTTTCTCAGCGTCTCTGATATCAGGCCAAATAAATGAGAAGTACAAAAGAAAATTGAGGGTTGTAATGTGTAAATTTTGAACATGTGAACACTTTGTTATTACTGTATCGATTTTTTCTTAAATGGATAGTCATGCTATTTGAATCACAGTGTGTTCTGTCAATAAAATAATGGAATGAAGAAGGGGAAGGAATTCTATCACATGAAGAGATCAAGGAAAACTTATAAAATAAGATACCATGATCATCATGTATCATATCATGTTACATTATGAGAGATATAATATACATTCATCATGTATCATATCAATATGTTAATGAGTGACCGTTTTCCATTCCCGATTCCAGGAAAACCCTTCTGCACATGAGAACCATTAGATAGGAATTTAGAGGATTCATTAAATCAACGTGATCCAGTACCTACAGCTTCAGTACTTTAACAAAACGAAAATTTAGATACTTTTCGACTTTATGCTGCACTCTGTAAAGTATACTTCGTATGTTCAAAACAATACTCATCGAACTGCATATGAAAAAAAAGCATTCCATTCATGTAGCATGCTGGGGAAGAGAAATATATCGTTACAAATGGGCTGCTTTGTCATTCGAGCTGCTGGCTAGGGGTGACCTATTTGTTTACCGCTGCCTCCACTCTGGAATACTCTGATCCCCGATCGCTGGACTTTCCCAGTCGAATAAATCTCTCCAGCCAGACTAATATCCCAGATAAGCTTCCTGGAAACCGGATGAAAATTCAAAAGAGAAAGGAAATCCTGCCAAGTCGAATCGCCCTTCAAGTCGTCTTTCGTCGGAAACCCTCAGCTACCCTTGTTCTTTGCTTCCCTTACATCATCCTTGACACTCCGGCTACATGCTAGTGTCTCCATTGCATTGCTTTGCGCACATCTCCACCGTTTTTCCTCATTCTATGTTTATTCTTTTTCATCTTCACCTCCTGTTTTTATAACATTCTTACTTGTTTATGCCATTGTCACATGTAACATAAATAACTACCTTAAAAGTGAAATCCAAAGAAAGAAATATTGCCGAAATAATTTTGTTTCTATTCAGAATCTCTCTGAATGTCTTAAAGTGGTATTTGGTCATTGTCTGTGGATCACCTTGTTGTGATTGGAACGGGGTAATTTATATTTTTGCACTAATTCAATTAGAATTCATTCTAAACAATAGTTGGAGAAGAATTATTAGTCATTTCTTTCTATCTTCTCCCTTGTAATATGTGATGAATCTCTTCAAAAAAGAAAGAGATGGAGTTCACAAAACTGATTGACTAACTCATGAATAATGTTTTTAATTAAACAAAAATGCCTGACGAACATTATATATGCACAATATTCATCAATAAAGCAACTGGTTTATCAATATTCTATTGTATCAATACAAAGTCAAATTTCTACGGAATTGATTTACTGTTTCAAAGACATCATACAAAGACAGTACTGACCATATATATTTTTTTAGTGATCGCACGTGTTCTAGGAACAAAGTGTGTATGTAGAATATAAGCCGTTTTGAATTTGACGTATTATCCCATATTCGAGGCGGTAGCGAGGCAGCAGACGTAGGAAATGATCGCTAGCATTTTGACATGACAGTCGCGACACACGCAAACTGAATTTGTCGGGTGAAATGTCAACACGTGTCATTTGGTACCTTTCAAAAAGCAGTTCTTGTCCAGATAACAGTGCAAAAGACACGTAGGCCTCTGAAAGAGGGGTCCACGTGATGCGGACACTATTGCATGACGACGTTGCAAATTGAAAATTCAAAAATCGTGCCCTTCGATTCGAGCGTCGACAAAGAGGTGAAAAATCACATCAGCTTCCAATATGCAACTGCCTAGGACCCCACTCCCTACCCTCCACCAACACCCTTAGAAATACTGCGGTCGAAAGGGAAAATATTCGAGAGTGGCTGATGAATAATAATTACCTTCATACAAGGCCGACAGAATAAAAGTAATCGTCTTACCCCGTTAACTCCGAATTGATGCCCCGACAGGGATTCAATCTCTCAATACTTTTATTGGAAATATGTAAATTTTAATGGGAATCAATCCTCCGGAGTTATCTATGTTGGAAATATCCTTCCAAAAAGTAAAGTTTTGATGAGAGTTTTCTTGATTCAAAACAGATGCGACATCACGTATAACGTAACTTGTAAAAGGTGAATATTATTGACTTATTTGATGATTGTAGATTCATTCTTATTTTTGTAGATTCTATGTCACCTTGCAAATAGATTCGGGAAACCATGGAAGTTATCAAGAGTCTCTGCTTCTTGGAAGGTGATAATCAATAATGAGATCATTTATCAATATTTCTTCTCCAGCATCTGAAGTGAAATAACTAGTGACCCCTTGGGTTGGAGAACTCGCTCATGAACTGTTGTTTTGTAATCTTTGAAACCCGCCACTTTAAGTTATACAGAGCTGGTGAATGATTCACGGAAACTTTAAATTATAGAAACAGCTAAATACTTTTTGTGTAGTTGAGAAGTTGATATTGTGGTAATTATTCATATTGAATGAAAAAGACTAAGATATTGTCAAAGAATTGCAAGAATAATTTGATTGTAGGTTTCATTGGGGATCCTATTTGAAATGGAAAATAACTCTGTCGCTTCTACTTTTTTGTCCCTCATATTAATTCAAATTCGTTTTTTTCAAATTGGAACGTGGTAATGTGGTTCATGATTTCAATACAGAGTTCCAAGAGAAAATGAATGGCGAAACCCGCACAACGATATCTCAAACCGTTTCAATGATCTCAACATTTAAAGATACTAAATTATACAAAAATTAAATACATGAGTACTTACATTGAATAATCAAGCGTTAGTGAACACAAAATAGTAGTTTCTACTCACAAATTCAACACTTTGAACAGAAAAATTGACGTAGCAAATTTGTCAACGTCATAACAACTGCTATCTATCACAGTAGTATTATTAATTACGCGTATGTTACAGACAGATAATAGACAGGCAGACAGACGTTAACGGAAGTGACTTAATTTAGAATTCATAAATTGAATATGTTGAGTATTATTCAGCTAGAATCATGTGAAAAATTACAGAATTAGCTTGCAATTAATTCCAGCTGTCTAAATGATAAATCAAAACATTTTTTTCTTATTCACTTTCAATGATAATGTAAAAAGGTTTGGAGAATAAGTATTCAAAATTTGAAGCTGATTGATTAATTCTTTTTCAAGTTATTGTAGAACATACAAACAGACGGACAACGACAGCTCGCTAACGCTCGTTCAATGAATACAATCGATAACTAATCTAATAAAATAAGGAAATATAGTTTTCATACAGGAGAAATTGAATTGAAATTAACTTCTGTTATCAGAATATATTCAGGAATTTGCTCTTGACATTCTTCAACTATTCACACGCATGTATGTTCATTAGCAGTTTAACTCAATTTAACTCAATCCAGGATGTATTATCTTCTTCCTCATGTACCGTCTCCATGGCGAAGGTTGGCTTTCATGATGACGATTTTAATTTTATTTACAGCTGCTCTGAATAGGTAATTGGATGTACACTGGCCTGGATGTATTATAGGCCTAATGTTTTATAAATGGGTTAGCTGACGGTTGAAAATCGAAATCTAATTTAATTGTTATTGAGCATATTGGCCATAATGTTATCCTGTAATCAAAGTCATGAATGTTATATCAGATTTATCGGAAGACCTTTATAACATGAAATTCGGAACAAAATTTGCCATCTTTGAAGAAATCGAAAATTTATCTCTCTTGCCGTATCAGTTCATTTTTTCAAACTACCGAGGCTGCACAATTGATTGGGGCGGCTGCTATCTTGACTTGAAACAATGATCAGTGTCGCTCACAAAATCACAACGAAGTTTCCTCTGCACTGTTTTGCCGGTTGGACCTGTGCGGACGCCTCCAGCTTACCGTATGAGGGTATGGGCCGAGTGGGGTGAAGAATGAGCATTGTAGTGTGTGGAGATCAGCTTGTTATTGTTTCAATCAGTACGTGTTCGGAATGGACGTCTTTATCTTCGCGCCTGAGTGGAGCGACGCCCGCGTTCGTAGGTCGGTCACGCCCCGCACTCTGATTGTCGTCCCGTCGCACTGCTTCACTATTCTGCCGGACCTACGTATATTTAACTTTCACCTACCTCATGACATTTTCAAGCTCACGTAGTGGGGCACTACTCAATTCGAATTTTGACTGCTTCAAGTATTTCATTATTATCGTTGGATTTCAATCTCAACATTTTTCAACATCTAGAACGATAGAGATTATTGGAAATACTATTGATGGGATTTGCAGAAGTAACTCGTAATAATTATAAGACATTTCAACGACGTGCATGGTAATTTGAGGGAGAAGAATCCAGTGGCGTATCCAGGGGGGATATGATGATGTCCCCCCCCCACGAAATGTAACCTGAGATTTTTGTGTCTGGATCAGCCACAAAAATTAGCATCTTTTACCATATTTTCGTTATTATTGTACTAAGTAAGTTGAGAAATATTTATAAGGGATGGGAGAAAAGCACTGCAATAATAATGATAATAATAATGAGCTATTTTCTTATGAACAATTGATGATGTACTTATTGTATGAATGAATGAATAAAGACAGTGACGAGTGGTTTAGTGCGTAGGGTCTAGATAGCCAAGGATATAGTGTAGTCCACGTTATAATGGCAGTGGATAAAGATAGAAGAATAGCAATGCCGATTCTCTGCATTATTAATTTAATTATATTTCTACACTGTCAAAAACATAATTGTCATCGTTGTGAACCTAGAAAACGATAGTGCCACCGGCTTTGTCGAATGATAGACAAGGATAGCAAAACCAAAGTTGATCAAATACTGTCATTATAACGTGGACCTCACTATAGGGAAACTACAGATACCACTTCAAAATTGGATCACTTTTTACCATCTATTGTTATAAAAAATTCGATATAGCTTATATTGCTCCAGTTTATTATAGTTTATTTAGTTTCATGCATGTCCTCAAACAAATCTGCAGCAGCTTCTTCTAGAGAGTACCCCCGACAATTTCACAGTTATGAACTGTAGTGAACGGGTGTAGTTTTCTACCATGGACAGGAGGGACACATGCCTCTAAAATAAAAATAAAAATGTTTTATCCCCCAAAACAATGTAAGTTTGAATTCTCAAGTAAAAATCATGTAAATTTGAAAAAAAATTGAAACCCTCTTTGGTGGGGGTTTTCCATACCCCCACACCCCCCCGGTGTCTTCCTCAAAGTTTAAGTGCTTTCTACTCCAATAATATGATCCCTGTTCCCCCCCCCCGAAATTTTTTCCTGGCTACGCTATCTTTCAAAAGCGCTCATTTATCCTATTTTGAATCGATTGATAGGGTAGAAATGAATACTCTATCCGATAATGCTTCAAGAGCGTGTGTAAGTGATGAGCAGAGGAAGAGTATGCAGTTGGGGTTAGATCGGGAAATTTTCAAATCAAAATTAATACAACCAAAGTAAAATGGAGACAGGAACTAATATTGACGGTTATCAGATACAATCTGCAGGAAACTTATGAAATGATACTCCATTATTATAAATATATCATATTGTGTTATTGAGACAGGCTTCAAGCTTCCTAATTAGATGTATAGTGAGGTCAACGTTATAATGACAGTGGAGGAAGATGGGAGAACAACGTTTCCGATCGGAATTTCCTCTGTCTTGTCAATGCCCTCTATAGACGGTATCTGATACAAGTTTATTGATGTAATATTAACTGTTCATTCTCGTTTGAAACAATCACTCTCATACTCTCTTCTTCTCTCTTCTTCACACTCTCTTCTTCTACGTAATTATTTTCATAATTACGATGAAATATTTTGTTGATTAATAAATAATTCTACATTGTTGGAAGATGCAACAGAGCAAATCGAGAAAGTGATAGCGCTTTCTGCTTTGTTGAATGATAGACAAGGATAGCAATACCATTGCTAATCAAACACAACCATTATAACGTGAACCTCACCTGATAATGAGCAATGAATAAAAAAAATCCAAATCGGATATTTCTGTCGATGGACAGAGTATATATTAATTTATCTCACTGGTAAAGTGTGGAATGTAGAGCAGGAAATAATAGGTGTGAGTGGAAGGTGTGAGAAATGATGGACTTCAACACATTTTCAGTGATAAACGACGAGAAATTATTGATTGAGAAATTTTCCGCATATTACTCTTACACAGGAAGTGTGGAGTTGGGGAGAACGATTCGAATGACATGCATTGGAGCAGAACAAATAATTTTTCAGTAGAATCGGTACCATGTTCGAGGCACGGGTAACAGTTGAACGATTGTTTATACAGGAAAATGAGTATTTTCCATTGTTACGGCAAGATTTTGGATCTTGGAGTTCTCTTTTTCGGTGCATGTTTATTTGCAATGTCAACACAAAGATAATCATCGCAGTTTATTGCCGATAGCTAGAGACAAGGCTGTGAGGAAAGAGAGAGGAATCATGGACGAGGTAAGAGAGGAGGAGAGAATGAAAGAGAGAATAAGATGCGAGCGTTGACACGGTCGATTGCGTTTGGTCGATTGGCAGCTCAATGGCTGGAAGGCGATGAACGGAACAGTTTGAAATATATTGTTTTTCAGATGGAAAGAATGGTGAAGAAGAGATAGAAGGACCAGTGAATGGATGGGGAGAACCAGGGCATGGAAAACCTGCAGAAGTGGGACAGAAATCAAAAAATATGGAGCCCCTCTTCACGGAAGGGTAGAATTTGGGAACAATTGATGCGTTTGATGCAGTACTGAGCAGTGACTGCTCGAAGCGCATCATTCCAGTGAGCTCTTCTACAGATTTGCTGCTCCGAAATTATTGAAGAAAACCATGCTGAATAGAAAAAAGAATTATTGAATATCATCACGAATGAATAATCCGTTATCGACAAGACTCATCATAGACCTCAGATTGATTTTGTTACTCTCACTTCCATTATCTTCCAAAAAAGAGAATGGAATTAAATTGACTATCAACTGAGTTCGTATATTGTTAGCTGTATTCTTGTGTTAGTGTTCCGAGTTAGCTTTTGATCAATTGAGTGAGATAGAAAGTTCAATATTGATATCACATGGAATACAGACATGAACTGGGCCTATTATATTTTTATAAGATAAATGAGTTGGATTTGAATGTCATAAACTTCATGGAAATAAGGACAACGTCGAATTTTATTCGTGTTCAGGCTACATTCTCAAGGACATGTTATTCAAAAGACTATGATTTGTGGCAGCTGATCCGAGTATATCCTCATCATGTAAAAATGTTCTTTATAAAGGTACTGAAACCTCCATAGAGTTAGTAGTCCTCTAAAAGTTTGTGAAAGCAGCTCATGATAATGGTGCTTGCTCGGAAGATCATTTCTACATTTAATGGGGGATCCACCCACCAAAGCGGTATTGATACATCAAAAGCTGCATATGCCATAAGCATTTTTTGCATTGCCAAGAATAAAGAGATAAGGAGTAGCCTTTCATAAGCATGAAGATTGACGACCACATCGATGTGATCTCTCTCTATTCACAGATCTCAAAAATCTTCAAATGTTACAAATTCACGAGCTCAAAGGTACTGAATTTGAAGGAAAGGTACTAAAGATTTGTGGAGAATAGACGGTTCTTTGGACTTACACGTCCTAGAGCATCACTTTGAACATCAGTCAGTACTTTTGAATGCTGACAAATTGATTCCTACTTGTTGCAGATGGCAGATTAGACGTGAAGGGAGGTTTGTCATGATAGTGGATTCAATGAGCAAACTCCAGTCGCCGCGATCGGAAGTGAAGCTTCTCTATGAACGATTTCATCACCGCATAACGAGCTCATTAGTTGAGGCAGTTGGTCGGTCCTGCAAGTTGATAACAACAAATGGTTGCCATGGCAACTGTCAACAATGACGACTAATTCAGGCGAGGCGGCCACATCAAAGTCAGCCCGATCTTATTTCGCTGGTAACCGGAGCGTGCGGAGACAGTTCACCAAAATCTCGCGAATCGCTTCTGTTGTTACAATTAATTATTTTGATTATTTTCAGCAACAAAAGCCTTTCACTCACTTGAAAATTAGCCTTTGACAACGAAACGATACTCCAACAAAACGCTTCGTTCTGCTGAAATTAATCTTGGGTCACTTACAAATTCCACATGCGTTTGTTTGGTTTTTCCTGGAACAAAATCAACGTACAAACTTTCAAAGTTGCGACTCTTCAACGCCATCCGCGGTGAAAAACCATCCTCGCTCAAATTCTTAATTGAATTCGCTTTGTGTTGGTTTCAAGTGGCTGCCTACTGTGAATGTTCATGTTGCCAAAGCTGTAACCCTTCGAGTTGAAAAATGTTCACGTACTCTGTAGAATATCTGAGCTCAAGTGATGCGCATTTCATTTTGTTACCATCGTCGAAAAGGGCTGAATTCAGTTTCGCATGGAATGTTTTTCAAATTGGCAAAAATGCTAAGTATGACTATCTCACTGGATGTGGACATGTAAAAAACCCTTTCTGGTTGTACACTGTGCACTTTGCGCAGTAAATTATATGTATTTCGTTTATATTCTATTTAAACCGGAAAAGAAATATTTATGCCATTGTGAACGAATCGAGAGACTAGAGCCGATCATTATTACAGTTCACATATAACTGATTCACTCTATTAGAATGAGAAAAATTGTTTTGATTTTTAAAGATATATTGTATTATAGAAGATGCCATCTTACCATTGATCTATAGGTCATGTAGCTCTATAATTCAATCATCCAATGTGAATGAGTGAGGTAGAAAGGATCTTTAAAATCATACTGATTAGGGACTTGCAATTGTGAGTAAGATTGACATCAAGATCGATCATTTAAACAGTCACTTAATTTTACATTTATAATTTAATATCCGTTGGTATGAAATCATTGATGTTGGTGTACCATGAATCAAACAATTTTGAAATCGAGAAACTAAAGAATATATTAAAACTTAAGGAGAAATATCATTCATAAACCAGTAATGAGATTCTGAGAGTTAACAGCCAATCTCATGATTCCAGAGTTCTATTGTATGTGAACACCTTTCTTTTGTCTTCTTTCTCGTTTTTCTCTTCTATATGTGAGATGCGAGAGAAGCATCATATTGATAGAATCAAACTTTGCGGAGGAACCTATTCAGAGCTACAATAACATTCAAAGGTTAGCGAATTCAATGTGCCCAATGTGCCTATTCATTCCCAATCTGCACATGTTTGCTGTTACCATGCGGTAGCACGTGGCGCTTAAGGGTTAACCTTCACGATAACGATTTGAGAGGAATGGCACAATTACATTTTATATAGAATGGCACACTACAAAGATTGATAGGATTCAGTTAATATTATCTGGAATTAATAATAAAATTAAATTAATTTGAACTTTTCTTTACATGCAAGTGGAATTGTAGAGCCAATTACTTGCATGAGCATTTCAATGTCATTAATTACACTTCAACCAGCTTGCAACAATTGTAATCCTTTGGGAATCGTATTTGGCGAAGAAGTTTCTCTCTTTTAAATTAAACTTGGGGCTGTCAGAAAGAACGCTGGAAACTCGCGTTAATAAACTTTTCTTCCAACAGTTGAAAGTTGAATTGAATTTGTTTGAAATGGGATTACAAAGGGAGTGCCTCAAAACTGCGAGTTTCAATTTGCCTAGTATACGGACATAACCTGAAAGGTTCTATTCAATTAGGTTTTGGAGGAAGAGTTTGGTAGGCATTTCTCTTTATGTTGATATTTTTTATATATTTATGTTCCACATTCACAGCGAAACGCGATAATAGAATTTCATGAAATTTGACAGGTATTTTCCTTTTTGAATTTCGCTTCGACATATACATAAGGTTTTTTTGAAATTTTGCATTTTAAGGATAATACAAAATGAAAAGGAGTCTCCTTTGAACACCAATATTACCTTAAAATCATACTATATTCATCATGAATCAGATGTCGAGTGTATTATCAATTGCATGCAATGAAGCATGCAATTGATATCTCAATGTAACTTGGTAATAGATCAGCTGTCGTGTGGACTATTAATTTCATACGCCATTTCATGCAATTTTTATGCACTATTAATTGCATGCAATTAATAACTAAATTAACATAGTATTTTCTCTCGACCTCTCTCTGCTTTCAACTTGGGCTGACCTGTTGCCAGTATGTCCTGAAAGAGATTTTGATGTTAGCATTATTTCTATACACCAACCCCAACAGCCATTAGCCGTTTTCACACCGATATCTCACCGACCCCGTCATACAGACAGGATTTACTCTGATGGACAGTATAAGAGGAGGCTGTGGTTTAAAAATGCGCGAGGTCTACTGTTCACAGAACTACTATAGTAAGGTCCACGTTATAATGACAGTATTTGATCAACTTTGGTTTTGCTATCCTTGTCTATCATTAGACAAAGCCGGTGGTACTATCCTTTTCTAGGTCCACAGCGATGCCAATTATGTTTTTGACGGTGTAGAAATATAATTAATTAATGAAGAGAATCGGCATCGCTATTCTTCTACCTTTATCCACTGCCATTATAACGTGGACCTCACTATAGTCATAAATCAGCTGTCGAGTGGATTATTAATTGTATACAATGACGCATGCAGTCATGCGTCATTGTATGCAATTATAACTGAAAGAAATTTATACTAGTAGTTCTGTAAAATGGCAGAAACCTCACATCAACATCACAAACCGTTTCAAAGATATTCAAATTTAAAAATACTTATTAATCTCACAAAATGGAATAAATGAGTACATTGATAACTTAGAAATCTGAGCCCATCTTGCTTTCTTAAGAGTGTTAAGAATAATTTGACAAAAGGTTTCATTGGGGATCCCAATCGAAATGAAAAATAAACTCTTTCGCTCCAACGTTTAAAGAAAACTCTTTCGCTCCAACATCTTTGACCCTCATATGAATCCAAATTCATTTTTTTGAATGAGAAGGTGGTCATGTGATTCATCATGATTTCGATACAGAGTTCTAAGAGAAAATGAATGGCGAAAAGCGCTCATTGATATCTCAACCCATGTTTATGTGAAAGTTGTAAATTATGCTAAAAAACATTTTTACCAGCTGAAACCTATTTGAAATAACCAAACAAATTATATATCAAGAATCAATACTAATGAAATTCAAAATGAAGCATCGCTACAAATAACCTTTATGACAGAAGAAAAATTTATACCAAAGGAGTTAAGTTAAGAATTAATTGATAATACTGTGTAGTAGGTTGGATCCCTACTAGAAGTTTAATGAACTATTTCAACTGAGCGCAAGAAATATTTTCAAGTAACTAATCTAGTTCCATACTATTTTGAACTCCCATACGTTACAAAATAGAAACTACATCAATAACAAGAAAATGAAACTAATTTCAGCTCATACTTACAAGTCCTTTTGCCAAACTAAAAATACCAAATGACAAAAATTCAAGGTTAGACACACTAATATTCCTTGCTTTATCAAGAGGATAACATCTGAGTAGTGCTTCGTTTACTCATGGACACGACAGCCACTTACTCCAGATAAAAATACACTAACAGGAAAGACTACACATCGTCCTCCAATAAGTTGAGTAACACATACTACAAAAAAAATATTGCCACAGTCTACTAGAAGATCGTTACAAGCAAAAAATCACAAAACAATATCAGTACCAAAATCAAAGCAAAAATTACTTGAATAGGTAATCAGAAATTCGAAAGAGATATGAATTATCAATACAAAAAATATTAGGCTATTACCGGGACTGAAATTAAACCTTGCTGTTAAACTAACCTTACTAATACAGAAATTAAAACCAATATTTGCTGTGAGGGAATCAAATAATTATTCCAAATATTTATACAGTTCAACATTACTAAGAGATAATAACTCGAAAACAACTTCATCTCTTTCGAGATAAGCATGACTGTACTAAGTTAAGACAAACTAACACAAGCTAAAGAGAAAGACAGTATAAAATGAACTATTACCACATCACACTATTAAATTATTCAACTGGATTCAAGATACCAATGAATCATACCATTGAGACTGGTTAATCAGATACCAAAATATAGAATTGAATATAAAATAAAATTTGGAATTTTAACAGTACCCTACCTAGTTATGTTAGAGATAATAAGAATTTTAACAGTAAGCTCATCATCCATTCAAAATTCTGTGCAACATGACCATGATTTGAATTAATTATACTAGCAGCCTACATGATATTACCTATTTATATTTACCAATAATTTTTCTACATTCTCCATCAACTTTTCCCATAATAATGCCTATTATTTATCAAGTAATGATATTTTGCCCTGAAATCAACTACTTCCAAACTTGCTAAACCATCATCATCTCCAATTGAATAGAGTTCAAAAATTAGATCCTCTTTAATCAAATAATCAGGATTTATCTTGTTCATGACAAATTATGACACATAAATGTATCGAAAAATTGTTTGAACAATTTTCAACATGTTACTAGAATCCATAGTGAAATCAATACAATAAAAATACTGACCTACAATACTTAGATTGAACAGAGCTTAACTAGTAGGCTAGACTACAGTTTACAATTTGTAATATTTTGTACAAACAAAACCAGAATTCAATCATACTTTAAAGCTACTGAAATGAAACCACATTCCATTGTGCTATCATTTGTAATTGTAATTTTAATTTTCAACTTTTAATTGTAATTGTAATTGTAACCACGCTCTGCTACCATTTGTTACAACCAGTTTAATAATGAACTACTTGCAAACAAGAGAAAGAATGCAATGAACCCCAGAGTCGGTAGATCATGTCAGCAGCTGAATATCATGGAAGAAATCAGGTTAAGAAAATTCGAAAATTGAGAGAGTCAAGAAAATAATATATATTCCTCAAAACAAATATGAAAATTGAGAAGAAACTATGATTGATACAAAGTACAGAATTACAAAAGATTGATATAGATTTGAATTTAGAGTACATGAATTTAGGAAGTAGCGCTACCCCTATAATATTTTGCTCAACGTTTTAATCCACTTTAACAGTGGACCCCTGCAGAGGATGCCATGGTGGAGGCTGCCTCGCATGAGCTGTTTGACGTCTTTCCTACTTTGAGGACTGGCCGCGACCGAGATGTGGTGGCCGCAACCAACCTCCCCGCATCTGAGACCCCAGTCAACACCTGTAAAGCCACGGTGCCCCTGCCCTCAACTTCCGCTGCAGCAGCCTCCAGGATGGAGGTTCCTGAAGTTCTGATGGACGACAAGGATACTCTCCTAGAGGGGGAGGAGGCGACTTCCCTATTTCGCCAGCCTACAGAATGCCCGAGGAGGTCATGGAGCCCCAGCACCACCCAGCACCGTGACGCAGTCGACATCTCCAGCTCCCCCACCCCACTCTGCTTTTAGAGGAGGGGTCTCACGAAGGCCTGAGGGGCAGCTCCTCTGAGCCACTCGGCATCTCTGAGATTTCGGATGGACTTCCGGCTACCGGTCAACGACCTCCGCCACCTCCTCGCCCGAGCAGCTCCACCCCTTCAGAAGTGCTGGAGGTGATGGTACTTTCCTCCAAGGAGGAGGAAGAAGGAGCACCCCTGCCACCGCCCATCAGGTTGACTGCCACCGACCGCGGACGGGGCCTTGCCCTGGTGACTGTCAGGGAGCAGCCTATGGTGAAGAAGGTAACTCACCAGTCTTTCCATGTTGGAAGACGCACTTGCTCAGGTTGCCTGAGGATCAGGGTGCGCCTTCGGTGAAGCCGTGAGCGCCTCATCGGTGAAGTAGGGCAGTGTGATAGCATGGCCATGCAGGGCAAAAGCCTGGCCTGCAGTGCGGAAGCACGGCGTCCTTTAGCAGTGCAGAAGCACAGCGACTCTTGCAGTGTGGAAGCACGGCGTCCCCTTTGCAGTGCGGATGCATGGCGTCCCCTTGCAGTGCAGAAGCACAGCGTCTCTATATCCTGCAGTGCGGAAGCACGGCGTCCTTTAGCTGTGCGGAAGCACGGCGACTCTTGCAGTGTGGAAGCATGGCGTCTCTATCCTGCAGTGCAGAAGTACGGCATCTCTATATCCTGCAGTGCGAAAGCACAGCATCCTTTATCAGTGCGGAAGCACGGCAACTCTTGCAGTGTGGAAGCACAGCGTCCCCTTGTAGTGCAGAAGCACGGCGTCTCCTTGCAGTGAGGAAGCACGGCGTCTCTATCCTGCAGTGCGGAAGCACAGCATCCTTTAGCAGTGTGGAAGCATGGCTACTCTTGCAGTGCAGAAGCACGGCATCCCCTTTGCAGTGTGGAAGCATGGCATCTCCTTGCAGTGCGGAAGCATGGCGCAGCTCAATGGTACCTCTCTAGGAAGGCTAGGCCGAGAACATGGCCAAATGGCTCACTTTTTTTTCTCTGATGGTGCCGACACACCGTCACCGGTTGGTGAGGATCCAACCTGGCGCCCAGATGTTAGTATGGTCTTCTGTGACCATCGGAGAGGTGGCAGTATATACTCGTGCTTTGGGACATCTGTCAGTCACATACCCTTCCCATCCTCACCACCCCCCCTTTCCTTCCCATTTCTTTCCCCCTCCTTCCCTTAGTAGGAACAGTGTGTCACGATGTATATCGTAACTAGTGAGGGAGTTGAGTTTAGGGCTTGCTCTAAAGACACTTGGTTATCTCTTGATGAGATCTCGGAGTCCAACAAACAGCCCGGCTGCTGGGCTACCGCTCAGCAGTGCCGGGCATCCTTATCTCCTCCCTCTCGGCCACTGAGGGAGGCTCGTGGAGGGCTAGAAGGAGCTCAGTCTAGTGCGGGTGTCCAGTGTGAGTGGTCGGCAGAGAGAGTGAAGGAAGCAGCGCGCAGGAAGCAACATAGTACAGCTTGTATCCTGAGTGTACTCCGACTCCTTCAACTACTAGGAGTTGTGTCTGAGGATAACAAGGGTTAATTGAAGACACTGGAAGCTCCGAGATTCAGCACTCACATCGGGCGAGTGCTGTTTGGCCTTTCTTGACCATGACAAAAAAACCTCGCCCCTGGAAATAGCTGGTGTCCGAGGTTAGGGACCCGGTGACCAGCATCAACGGCAGTGTAAGGGACTCTCCTACCTTGCTATTTCCAATAGGAAAGCAAGAGGACCTCAAGTAAGGCTTGGGAAGGCCTTTTTGGACCCAAACGCGATCCTGGCCCCAGGAAATAGCCGGTGCCTGAGGCTAGGGACCTGGTGACCAGAGGTGAAGCCTGGTGCAAGGGCTCTCATACCTTGCTATTCGTCCTAGATCAGCAAGAGGACTCGAGTAAGGCTGGGAAGCCTTTCTCGACCCCAAGACACGATCCTGGCCCCAGGAAATAGCTGGTGCCCGAGGTTAGGGACCCGGTGACCAGTGGTGAAGCCTGGTGCAAGGGCTCTCATACCTTGCTATTCGTCCTAGATCAGCAAGAGGGCCTCGAGTAAGGCTTGGGAAGGCCTTTCTCGACTATGAGACACGATCCTGGCCCCAGGAAAAAGCTGGTGCCCGAGGCTAGGGACCTGGTGACCAGAGGTGAAGCCCGGTGCAAGGGCTCTTATACCTTGCTATTCGTCCTAGATCAGCAAGAGGGCCTTGAGGAAGGCTTGGGAAGGCCTTTCTCGACTATGAGACACGATCCTAGCCCCAGGAAATAGCTGGTGCCCGAGGTTAGGGACCTGGTGACCAGAGGTGAAGCCTGGTGCAAGGGCTCTCATACCTTGCTATTCGTCCTAGATCAGCAAGAGGACCTCGAGTAAGGCTTGGGAAGGCCTTTCTCGACCCCAAGACACGATCCTGGCCCCAGGAAAATAGCCGGTGTTCGAGGTTAGGGACCTGGTGACCAGAGGTGAAGCCCGGTGCAAGGGCTCTCATACCTTGCTATTCGTCCTAGAAGAGCAGGAGGACCTCGAGAAAGGCTTGGGAAGGCCTCTCACGACCTCGTGACACGATCCTGGCCACAGGAAAATAGCTGGTGCCCGAGGTTAGGGACCCGGTGACCAACTACAGCAACCAGTTCTGAGGCTCTTAAATCCTGTTATTTCGGATCTTAATAGCAGGAGGACATCTAGTGGCAATCGGGAACGTTCCTCCCATATCAGAGACCCCCCTCACGGCAGACACCAGATCGTTCCTGTTCCTCTCACTCCACGCCCAACCCTGTTAGGCAGTGTGAAAGCACTGCCCCTCTCACCTAAAAGGGGGAAGCATTTCTCCAAGGTGCTCAAGACCCTGTTCCAACCCCCGACTCGAACGAGGGTGGTTGACGGACGCCCCACCAAGCCTCCCGTCCCCTGCTGCAGCCCACCCCAGACGCCGACTGAGTCTAGCCGGCCCAGAGCGACACTGGTAATTCTGATAGAAGAAGGTGTGGGCAAAAATCTACTCAGAAGTTCAATAAAAATGACAGAGTCCAAATTCACATAAACTCTAGAATTACTGCTACTTGCAATGAAGTAGTAATTGGGGGGTTATGCTGTTTGAATATGGAATGCTACCTTAACGGCTATTATTATGATTTGCTTTCTATTTACCGTTGCCAGACTTGGCTGACTTTATAAGTGGATTGGAGAATAGATATATGAGAGCCAAATATGATGTTACTCAAATTGTTGTAGGTGATATCAATTGTGACACTCTTAGAGATAATGCAAATAGTTTGAGTTGTATGTATCTTGATACTCTTCATAAAGCTAGATTCGTTTGTTGTGTGGACATTCCTACAAGAGTGACAAACTCTTCCTCCTCTTGCATTGACCACATATTCGTGTGTCATCCTGATACTAAATCTCTTTTCCCGGCTCTCCTAAGATGTGACATCACAGATAACTATGCCAGAGGTATTAAAATTGGGTAAAATAACAAAACAAATAGTGATGATACACAAAATACTTTTCACAAAAAAATTGACAGTATAAAATTTTCCAAAATATTATCAGAACAGTCCTGGGGGCATGTAACACCATCAAGTAATGTTAACGTCGGCACAGAAAAATTCATTGAAACTACAAAACTTCTACGAGAAAACTCTTCCATCACTGTTCATAGAAGAAAGATATGTGAGAAGCTGCAGACTTGGATTACTAATTATCTTATCAAATCTATTGCTCATAGAAACAAATTAAGCAAAATATTGAAAAAACAACCACTAAACTTAAACTTGAGACACTACTATGATGATTATTGATGCACACTTAGCAGGCTGTTGAAATTAACTAAAAAATTCTACTTCAAAAATAAAATAATAAATTCTACTAATAAGTCTAAAACCTTCTGGAATGCAGTCAACGAAATCTCAGTTGCAAGTTGTACGAAACCCCAATTCCCAATTAAAAACTTCATAAAATCTGATATAATAATCAACAACAGAAATCCTCGCTCCATAAAGGATGTGGCGGATGAATTCAATAAATAAATAAATGAATAAAGTCTTTTATTGAACGAAATTTCATTACATTTTAGAAAATAATTAAGTAAATGTTAATACATTTTTATTGTCAGCATTTTCTCCTCGGCTGAGTGCCATCAGGAGTGTTGGCAACCTTTTCATATATGAACTTTAATATTATTTATTATTTCAAAAATAGACAATATATACAAAGAATAAAAATGGAAAATACTATTTTACAGAGGAAGAGAGGGTAATAGTAATCTTGTGGTATGGATTAAAAATTGAATTCTTGAATCAGAAATATCTGTATGCCCAAAGCTCTGCAGTATTGTCCTATCAGCATCCAGTTGTCACCATTCAGTTACGTCTTCAGCTCCTCTACAGCAAGCAAAGACTTTCCGAAATATCGCTTTCTGAACTCTGCAAGCACCGGGCACCTGGCTATGAAGTGGACTACATCCTCTTCCTCCTTCATGTTGCATAGAGAACAGATCCTTACATCCTGCATTTGTTGAGATGAATGAGCTCGGTCCTTGACTTCATGAACCACTTAATCAATATGAAGTCCACTGGTTCATACACATAGTTTGTGAATTGCATCAGTTCTTGATACAGGGAGTATTGCTGGCATCTGTGAAGTCTGCCTCTGAGTCCCTCTCTCAGTCCCTCAGTGACTCTGATAACAAGAGCCTCAACATCACCCGCAAGGAATTCCGTTGCTGAGACCCCATAAGCCGTTTCCATATCCATCCAGTCTCTGTACACAAACACTTTCCTCTCCATAGTTTCCTTGAGCAGAATATGCAGATACCTGTTATCAGGCCGATTCATGCATATCTTCAAAAACTTGTAGTTGAGCCTTAATGTATAGACAAAGAGTGGGAGCAGTGCAGTCTCGAGTAAGAGGCAGTAGTTTGGCGCCCACATAGGTAGATTGAAAACCTTCTTAAGGAAAAGACGTTGAATCTTTTCAACTTCCTCAACCATCTTTCCTCCTCATATTTGAGTGCCATAGCACACTGTAGAACGCGCCATTGCTTCAAATACTCCTAGCTTCGATTTGAAGGGAATGTTTTTCTGTGAAAACAGACCATTGAAAATATTTAATGAGACTTTTGCTGCCGACAACCTCTTACTGAAGTGTTCTGTCAATGACAATCTAGATGTCAATGTCACTCCAATATACTTGTAGCTGTTCACCACTTCAATTGGCTCATTGTTGTACAGCCAAACCTCATTTCTGCTTATTTTTCCTCCTTTCCTGAAGATCACAATCTTTGACTTGTCGAGATTAACCTGTAGGTTCCAACTGTTGCAGTATCTCTCCAAGCCAGCTATCATCCTTCTCAAAGAGAGTCTGTCCGATGCCAGGAGAACTATATCGTCCGTGTATGCTATAAGCTTTATGTAGACACCCCCAACATTGACCCCCCCATCCAGCCAATCCTCCAAATCATTCACGAATAAAGAAAACAGCAGGATGAATTCAATGAATTCTTTGCTAATGTTGGAACAAACCCAGCTAATAAAATAAAGCAGGAAGCAAATGTTACTAGCACCTATGTTCAACCCATTGATATCGGTGGAACTACTTTCTTGCTCCAACCAGTGACAGAACAGGACATCAGGCAATGTATCTCAAGCATGCATGGCGGCTCTGCCCCTGGCTTTGATGGGCTTTTCCCGACCTTGATAAAAAGAAAATGCTGACTGGTCTCTCATACCCCTTTGTCATATTGTTAATTGTGGCTTCAAATCTGGTGTCTTTCCTGAAATTCTCAAACTTGCTAATGTGATCCCTATCTATAAGTCAGGTGATAAAAGTGATATGAATAATTACCGCCCTATTTCCCTACTGAGCGTCATCTCAAAAATTATTGTAAAGTGCTACAAGAACCAATTAGTACAGTATATAAAGTCAAACAAATTGCTTTCTGATTGCCATTTGGATTTAGAGACGACTGGAATTCGGCCAACTGTTTCTATCGCTTGAGTGAACTGTTAAGGAATGGCATTAATAATAATAAATATATTCTCCTGTGTTTGTTGATCTAGCTAAAGCTTTTGACTCCATAGATAGAGGATCCAAATGCAAAAGTTATTACAGATAGGTGTAGTGGTACTGAAAACATTGGATTGGAAGCTATTTATCTAATCGCAGACAAGTAGTACATTTAGAAAATATTAGTAGTGACCAGAAACCCATTGATTATGGGGTTGTTCAGGGCAGCACATTGGGACCTGTGCTATTCCTAATCTATATCAACAACATCATTAACTCCAATGTAGTAGGAAAGATGCTGCTCTTTGCGGACGATACAGCTGTGTACTTTGTGGGTGAAAGTGGCAGGAAGTTTTCAAAACAGCATCCAGAGGTGTGCTGCAGCTGAAGGACTGGTTCAATGGAAATATTCTCAGCATGAACATCTCTAAAACTAAAGTATTGCCAGTTTACCTGCAAAAGAATAGAGCACCTCCCACTAATCTGAAGCTTGGGCTACACAATTGCTGTCGAGATGTGTCCTACATGGAATGTAGTTGTCAGACAATTGAGGCAGTCTCAGAGTATAAGTATTTGGGGATTATTGTAGACAGTAAGCTAAGCTGGCTTCCTCATGTGAACTACCTTAGACGGAAGTTGAGGAGCAGATATATGTATTCTCACTTTTACAAGGAGTCCTCAACACCAAAGAACTACGAATTGTTCATTTCACATTTGTTCAATCAGTCCTGCTCTACGGTATAAATGCCTGGGGAGGGGTATGTGAGAGACATTTAAAAAGCCTTTTAGTCACACAGAGAGCTATTATAAAAGCTGGGTTGGGCCTGGAGATGAGGTACCCATCTGATTTTGTTTATGATTCTCTTAGAATATTTAATATTAGAAAGCTCCATATCAGGTCTATTCTTTTGTACGCATTTATAAACATTATAACTTCTACCAACATCATTAATCATGAATATGCTACAAGAAGTGCCCCACAGCTACAGTCAGGACTGCCCAGGAACCTTCGCTCAGTGTGTGACAGAAACGTCTCCTACCTAATACATATCATTCTGAGAAATTGCCCTACAGAAATAAATAACCCTTTAGGTTATTCTGGTCTAAGCCAGGGGGATTGCGGCGTCTGCTTCAATCTGTTCATGTTTGATGTATCCTCGTGTGAATTGGATGGCTTCATGCATGGGGGAAATTTCAAAATTTAATTTGAATTTGAAATTTGAATTTGAATTTATGTTGTTGAAAGTGATATGGACATTATTGATTTTTTTCTTACTAACTATTAAAAGTTTTGTCTTGTTGAAATTCATTTCTAGTACATATCTAGCACATACTTGTACACTTTGATTAAAAGTGCCTGCAGTCCTTCCAGTGTATCTGCAAAGATTATGGTATCATCTGCATATCTGATATTATTGATACACAGACCGTTAAGGAATATGCCATCTGCTATGTCTTCAAGTGCTTCCCTGAGGATGAATTCAGAGTATTAATTAAAAAGGATGGGTGAAAGAATACATCCTTGCCTCACTCCTCGTTTAATATTTATCTCCTCCATATGCTTTCCCTGTATTTTGAGTACTGCAGACTGGTTCCAGTACAGGTTCATTATTATGTTGATTGTTCCTGCATCCTTTCCAATGTTTCTGAGTATGTCCACCATCTTCTTGTGTATAACCCGATCGAATGCCTTTTTATAATCTATAAGGCATGCAAATATGCTTCAGTTAACATCTCTGCTTCGTTGAGATAGTACTTGCACAATAAAGAGGGCTTCTTATGTATATACAGCATTCAAGAAACCAAATTGATTCGGCGCTATCTGTTCTTCACACAGTTTGTATATTCGTTTATGAGTTATCTTTAGAAACAGCTTCAACACATGGCTCATTAAGCTGATGGTGCGATATTCGTCACAGGTCTTGGCACTTGTTTTCTCTGGTAAAGTAATGACTCGATTCCAGCCATGACTCTGGGATCCTGCCCGATGTGTAAATCCGATTAAAAATGCTTGTCAACCGTTTATGTTCTCGGTTCCAAGGAGTTTTAGGAACTCTGCATGTATTCCATTGGGCCCAGCTGCTTTGCCGTTCTTCATTTCATTGATTGCTGCATTGACCTCTTCCTCCAAAATGTACAGTCCACACTTCCTTGTCTCATGTGGGATGCCTTCAGCTCTGTTGTCTTGGAACAGTTTCTCGATGTACTTTGTCCACTGTTCTTTTTTCTCTTGCAAAGATAGAATTACATCTCCCTCTTCTGATAATAGCACTCTTCTTTGGCCAGTCCCGGTAAGCTCTCTCACTTTCTTGTAGATGTTGAAGTCGTCATGCTTGCTCTGTAAATATTCTATCTCTTCACACTTTTCAATCATCTCTTTCTCTTTGGCTTCTCTTATTTTGTTCACACTGATCTTCTGGATCCTACAGTACTCACCTTTGTTACCCCTTGACAATCTTCTATCCTCCATAAGTTTGAGGATCTCCTTGGTCATCCATGGGTTCCTCATCTTATCTGGTTTCAGCATATCCGTTTTTATATTTTGTACTATTTTCTGGAGACCTTCCAGTTCCATTTCCACATCACCTCTGTCTGTCCCTTCATACTGATCATTAAGAGTCCATATCACCTCTGCCTTTGTTTTCTCATCTCTTAGTTTTCTCAAATCGAAAGGTGGGGGTGATTTCTTTTTGATCTTCTTCATTCTGATTCTGAAGTCTCCCACCAGGAGATCATGATCTGATAGAATATCAGCACCTGGGTAGGTCCTCATTGTCATGCAGCTGTTTAGGAACCTCTTGTTGATCATGATAAAGTCAATCTTATTTCTGATCACCTTCTCTGGTTTGTCACTGGGACTTTTCCAGGTATACAACTGGTGCTTGAGTTGTTTAAACCATGTGTTTGTTACAACTAAGTCATGTGTTGATGCAAAAAGTTCTTGATGCATGCTGCTAGTTCTCTGGTCACAATCACTCCCACACCATCTCCATTATTTCCATCATTTCTTCCTGAGTAGAATGCTTTGTATCCCTCCAAATTTACCTCGCCTGAGTCTAGCCATCGCATTTCGCTCACTCCAAGGATTAAGTGAAGTCGTTTCATTTCTTTGATGGCGTTGTCTGTTTTTCCTGGTGTGTTCAGAGTTTTTTCGTTACAGGTTGCTATATGCTCAATTTTCTTCACGTCAGTTTCTCCGCCACAACACTGCTTGAAACATTTCCTCCCAGATATCTGATCAAGGAACTATTCCGGATTTGTTTTTCTGTAAGCCTTGCCATGATGGGTTTACTAGGACTTATTCATTGAGTAAATTTCGTTGTTCAACGAACTCGATCTGTGAAAATGTTCGAAGAATGTGTGTCCAAAATTTGATGATGATCAATCAAATCGTTCAATAATTATTGCAGAACATACAAACTAACAGACGAGCAACGATTTTGGCCTTGAGTCAAAAATAAGAACTCGCTAAGGCTTGTCCAACTACTTATCAAATCAAATCAAATGGTTCTCTATTTTGACATCTTACTTAAAGTGTCAAAAAAAGGAAACTACTTGCTCAATAATTATTAAAATTGTTTACAAGTAGGAGAAAAGGAGTAACTTACATGAAAAAAAAGGTTTTTCAATTTATGCATGCACGCACAGATTCACACACTCCAGACACGGCCCTAAAGACTTTGACGCCCTGGGCGAGATCAGCAACCCCCCCCCCTCTTTAAGTATCCCGTATAATTGTTTACTCCCGGGTTCCACCCCTCCCATAAGTGATCGTCTAACTATTGTGTCCGTGTCCCCGCTGTGATGCGATCGCGCCATTCGCACCACAGTGTCTCAGCAAACTCTTTAATAATTATGTACTAAGAGTCCCAAGTGTAAATTGCACATTTTAAAATTACTTTTGTTGCATAAACTGTTTCCAGTTGCAGCGATATTTTTTATAAGCTGACTTGAAAATTCACACGAATCGTATCAGTTGTTTAATTCACAAGACATTTGAACAAAAATTTGTTAAATTAATATAAATATTGGGGAACAGAAACACAAAATATCTGATTAAACTATTTTTATGTTCGGAATAGATACACAATAAGAAAGCATCATTGAAACCGTAGTTTTAAATCAAGAGACTGCAACAGAGAATTTGTCCTATTTAACTTGCTGAGTAATTATAACTACAATTTCTACAACACAAGTTCGTTTAACACACCTGTTTAATTAAGTAGAAATCGTCTGGCATGGGAATATTCCTTCTCCAATTCTTCAAGATCTAGGGACTCAGCTATTTCATGTTCGATGGAAATCATCGCTAGACCACTCAGACGTTCCTGAGACATTGTTGATCTTATTTATGTCTTTATTGGCTTGAGTTTGGAAAAGCTTCTTTCTCCACTCGCAACTATCACTGGTAGAGTCAATAAAATCCTTAGAGCAACACTTACATTAGGCGCGATGCTATGACCAAATTCATTTATATTTTTCAACGTTTCTTTTGGAGAACTGTTAGGTTTTATAATTGTTGATGGAACTTCCAGTTGTCTTTTAAATCCGTGTTACTGATATCTTTGTAATCATTGAAACTTAGGGTTACTGTTCTGCGCAGTGCGGCAAAGATGGTTGTTCGATACAAGCCGAGAGGTTTGTTTTTATATTTTGACTTGATAATAATTATTGTAAATTGATGCTTGCACTACCGTTTGTATTCTTAGGCTTGTTGTTTGAGTAAAATCAAATACATATTATTTTAATATTCACATTTAATATTTTAATATTTTATTTGTATATTAACATTTCCCGTTCCTTAAAATATGCTGCCCCCAAAAATCTGCCGTCCTGGGCGGCCGCCCGTTCCGCCCACCCCTGTTGCCGGCCCTGCACTACTCACGCATTAGAATAATATTTCATGTTTTACTTACTATTTACAACAATACTACTAGAAACAGTTATGGCTTGCAGCAGGAAGTCCTGAGACTTATAATTTGATGGAAATCTACTTTCAGTCTTTTCTCATGCACTAGGGTATCACTTTCTGAATTATGAATTGCATGTAAACTAATTATTTGAAAGAAATTGTAAATACATAATGTTCAATGTATTTACAATCGGGGCTTCTGTGAATATTTTATACAGATATGAATAAGACGTTTTCACTCTCCTTGCCCTATTACCATAGGTAAGGAAAGTATTGCTTTCAGAAAAAAATAAGGTTCCCCAATTTCTAAATTTCTATACGTTTCAAGGTCCCCTGAGTCCAAAAAAATGGTTTTTGGGTATTGGTCTGTATGTGTGTGTGTGTGTGTGTGTGTGTGTGTGTGTGTGTGTGTGTGTGTGTGTGTGTGTGTGTGTGTGTGTGTGTATATGAGTGTATGTGTGTCTATGTACACGATATCTCATCTCCCAATTAACGAAATGACTTGAAATTTGGAACTTAAAGTCCTTACAATATAAGGATCCGACACGAACAATTTCCATCAAATGCAATTCAAGATGGCGGCTAAAATGACGAAAATGTTGTGAAAAACAGGGTTTTTCACGATTTTCTTGGATATGGCTCCAACGATTTTGATCAAATTCATACAAAAATAGTCATTGATAAGCTATATCAAATGCCATAAGTCCCATATCTGTAAAAATATCAGGAGCTTAGCCCCATCTATGCAAAGTTTGATTTTGGATTTCCAATTATCAGGTCTCAGATATAATTTAAACGAAAAATTTCGAGTGTAAAAGATTGAGCATGAAAATCTCTACAATTAATGTCCAGTAACATTTTTACCTAAAATTTAAATAAGCTTGAAATTTGATAAAATGTGATTATTCAATTGCAAACTGTTGGCAACTATTGATTCTATTAAATCATTCATTATGAAGAGATATCAGACCTCGTGTGTCTACAGCGTTATTGTCCTGACACCAGCTGGCTCATATCTTTGAATAGTAGACTTGAGATGCGCGGGAACTCTAGCGTCAGGTTATCAATTTTAATATAATTAAAATACAATGTTATAAATAAACTAGCTGGTACCCATGCTTCGCAAGGGTCTATTTTAAAACTTGGCGTAATGAAATCCAGAAGAATTGAAAATAGGCCTATAAGAATCTTCGGTTGATTAAGAATTTATAAGCAGCATTTCAAGTAAATCAGTCCAGTAGTTCAGACGTGATTATGCGTCAAACATAATTCCTCTATCCTCTACACGTGTGTATACGTGTTTAAGCCAGTCCTTTCCACTATTATAGAATAGAAGATGATAGATAGATGGATATATCATCCATTTATCTATTATCTTCTATACTATAACAAAGGAAATGAATGAGAATAAATTTTGAAAGGTTTGAGATATCGATGTGCGGTTTTCACCATATCTTTTCTCTGGAAATCATGTATCATATGACCACCTTTCAATTAAAACATAATTGAATGCGTCAAACATAATTTTCCTATACTACTTCATACCTGTATACGTAATCCAGTTCTTTAATATAATAAAAATGTTTAATTCCGACCATATGATTTGGTGATTTTTTTATGAAATCGTATGTACTATTAATGAAGTTTGAACATTAATTCTGAAAAATCTAGAAGGAAAAATGAAATTTGGGCTTCCAGGTGCACGAGATTGATATTTTTAGAATCTATGTTCAAAATTAGGAGATCTAAATCATTCCCGTTTTTCCGGTATGCAATCCACAAGTTGACATGTTTTGATGCGAACAAACGACCAAACGAACACACGATCAAACACAACCCTACTCTCTCTATTATATAGATAACCGTGGCCCAGCCCCTAAAAATTCTCGTTTAAATGTAAGTTTTTAAGTGTTTTTAATCTATCCGTGTCGTGTGTATCCTGTTTATATTTTTATTACAAAACTTTAAAAGTGTTTTCTGTTAAGTGCTACGAGTATATATATATATATATATATATAATATATATATATATATAATATATATATATATATATATATATAAATATAAAAAACTAGCCGTCAGGCTCGCTTCGCTCGCCATGTCCGTTTAGCCAGGGGGCTCAGCCCCCTGGACCCCCGACTGGATCGTCCAAAAATGAGATCAGCGGGGTCGCTTCGCTCGCCTGCATTTGCCATTATTGAGCATGCTTCATTCCATCAGAAAGTCAAATTACTGAGAAAACGCAGGGAAGCTGAGAAAAACGCTGATTTTGGGCGTATCTTTGATGTTATTGTAAATTTTTCTAACACAACATTATTAAACCCTAGCTGAGCGTCTGTACTAAATTTGAACATGTTCTGTTCATTTGTTCTCGATGAAGCTGAGAAAACCCTAAAAACGCAGATTTTGGGCGTATCTTTGGAAATTTTTCCAAATCCGTTCTTAGTGCCAAATGAACTACCAAATTTGAACGTTTTTGGTCCTGCAGATTTTAGTTCTGCGAGTGAGTGAGTCAGTCAGTGAGTGAGTGCCATTTCGCTTTTATATAAATAGATAAGTTTTCATTTCCTCACATTATTTCAATTTCAGAAGCTCATTAATAGAAATCTGTCACCAACTCTGATTGAGTTTCTTATCCCTTTTTTTGTCCCTTGTATTCTAAAGAAGGTGAAGAACGGTTTATCTATAAATTCAAAACTGAACACTCGCAAGTGTATGCAATACTTTTTGGCAATATTCTAATTTAAAGCCTGGAGAGACGAGCATGGTGTAATTCAATATTCACAGAACTAAAAAAGTGGAAAACTTGGTCCATGCTCCTAACAGGGCTTGCCTGAAACATTATTATGCATACTCTTTTGCGTTGCCATGTATGCAAAACAGTTGGTACCCTTTGAAAATGGATGAGAATAAAATTTCCCACGGCCACATAGGCCTACAAAATATAGATTCAACTTTGCATTCATTTGTTTGAAACATTCTCCCCAGTGTTCGCTTGCTTTACCTTCAGCTAACGCAATACCCTTTTCTCCACCGCCCTCAACAATAATCCACATTCTAACTCGCTCACTCACTCTCTCACTCTCGCTGCGTCGTTTCTTTATCACACGCTCTTTCTCTAGTCCACGCACAACGAATTAAGTCAAATTGGAATCAGCCGACCTAATCCTCCTGCCCATCAATTTGCAAATTTGATTTTGAATAGCTAACGAAGAAAATTTTGCAGCCTGCATGATGCATCGTGAATGCCACCCCGGTAAAGTGGCCTGATCCCCAACAAAAGCGAAGGCGGCGATCAGCTTTCAAATCCTATGATAATTCTGGTCAACGCATTCAGCGTGTATCCACTTCAGTCTGCTTGGATTGAATTTGTTGACTGGAGATCTTTGGAAGTCGGATTTTTGCATTTTCCAAACGTGATATTATATATATTATGAAATGAGACTTGGAATCAATTCAGTCACAGCATAATGTCAATAATTTATTGCTTTTTCAGTTTGGTGTTTCATCAAATTTCACACTGAAATTCATAATAATATAATACTGTGATCCGATATAATAATGTTGGATGTGTTGTAATCAGTCAGTTCTGGAAAATTTGTCTTGCAAGCTGATAAATTGTCAATTCAAAATCCTGCATTTTTCTTTCATGTATTATGTTGTTTAATAGCTCAAGTGCTATTCAATATTAGAAATAAAAAATATTAAAAATTAGATTTAAATAATATTGATGTTTGAAGGGAGTTACATCAATTCATTTCGATGATTGAATGCAGATTCATATTCGAAACCAATTAAGGTAACTTAACGCAACAGCCTATTGGTCAGATCTATTGAGAAAAAACAATCATCAATTTGTGATTTAATTTTCGAATTTTTACTCTCCTTGCCCTATTAGACCTACCATAGGTAAGGAAGGTATTGCTTTCCGAAAAAAATTAAGGTTCCCCAATTTCTAAATGTCTATACGTTTCAAGGTCCCCTGAGTCCAAAAAAGTGGTTTTTGGGTATTGGTCTGTATGTGTGTGGTGTTTGTGTGTGTGTGTGTGTGTGTGTGTGTGTGTGTGTGTGTGTGTGTGTGTGTGTGTGTGTGTGTGTGTGTGTGTGTGTGTGTGTTGTGTGTGTGTGTGTGTGTGTGTGTGTGTGTGTGTGTGTGTGTGTGTGTGTATGAGTGTATGTGTGTCTGTGTACACGATATCTCATCTCCCAATTAACGAAATGACTTGAAATTTGGAACTTAAAGTCCTTACACTATAAGGATCCGACACGAACAATTTCCATCAAATGCAATCCAAGATGGCGGCTAAAATGACGAAAATGTTGTGAAAAACAGGGTTTTTCACGATTTTCTTGGAAATGGCTCCAACGATTTTGATCAAATTCATACCAAAAATAGTCATTGATAAGCTATATCAACTGCCATAAGTCCCATATCTGTAAAAATATCAGGAGCTTAGTCCATCTATGCAAAGTTTGATTTTGGATTTCCAATTATCAGGTCTCAGATATAATTTAAACGAAAAATTTCGACTGTAAAAGATTGAGCATGAAAAAATCTCTACAATTAATGTCCAGTAACATTTTTACCTAAAATTTAAAATAAGCTTGAAATTTGATAAAATGTGATTATTCAATTGCAAACTGTTGGCAACTATTTATTGATTCTATTAAATCATTCACTATGAAGAGATATCAGACCTCGTGTGTCTACAGCGTTATTGTCCTGACACCAGCTGGCTCATATCTTTGAATAGTAGACTTGAGATGCGCGGGAACTCTAGCGTCAGGTGATCAATTTTCATAACGGCAAGGAAAGTTGTGTGAGTGCGCCACACCAGATTTTTAAATACATTATAGGTGTGATATGGGTGTTTGATATAGGTATGAATGAATGGAACATCAATGGAAAATAGGTCCTCTATTATAACCCCGTGAGAGTCTGTTCTACATTTTGGTGTGTGCAAAAGGTAGAATCTCGTTTCATTTAATTTCAGTCCAAAATATGTTTCATTGAAGTGATCACTATACCATACTACCCACATCCCACATAGATCATTCCCTGAAGAATCCAAATATACTAATACCGTATAGAACATTTTTATACAGTTTGCTTGATAACCTGAGTAACCTCACTTGAAAATAGCATGAATTTGTTGGAACATGTTGTGAATAAAAGGTTTATAACTAGGGTACTTGGATCTCAAATTCCCAGATAAATAAGAGTAGCCCTCACCAAAAAGTTATAATGCCATATAATTCTATTATAAATTATAACCATAATTAATATACAGAGGAGTCATATGTATGGGAAACCTTCAATAAATTGGAGACCGTTGTAGATATAATACTGTAACTTTCAGGATAAGTTATTGGTCAAATACTCCACCTTTTGTCGTACAACTAAGTTTCAACCTCTCATAAGGGGGTGACTTAGGGGTTGTAACTCGTATATTTTAAATGTAGACACCCATTGTTGGGTACATCATTAAATTAGCCTTTGAAATTTTCAAAGGCCTATTAAAAGCAAGAAAAATGGCATCGATAAAAATTTCCTATGATACTTGTATCCAAAATGGCGGCTGATTGAAGTTCTAGTTTTTAGAAAAATGAGGGGTTGTAATTCAAATATTTTGAATGTAAACACCCATTGTGTGTTACATCATTTCATAGGCCATTCTAAAACGAGAAAAATGACATCAATGGAAATGTTCTATGATACTTTTTTCAAAATCGCGGCTGATTGAACTTTGTCAATTATTTCTTTAAAAACTAAAACTTCAATCAGCCGCCATTTTGGAATAAAATATCATGGAACATTTTTATTGATGTCATGTTTTTCGTTTTAGAAAGGCCTTTGAAAATTATGTACCACACAATGGGTGTTAACATTAAAACTATTTGAGTTAAAACCCCTCATCTCCTCAAAAACCAAATTTCAAGCAGCCGCCATTTTGATCACAAATACCATAGGAATTTTTAATGGATGCCATCTTCCTTGGTTTTAGAAGGCCTTCAAAATGATGTACCACATAATGGGTGTTTACATTTAAAATATACAAGTTACAACCCCTAAGTCACTCCCTTATGAGGGGTTAAAACTCAGCAGTTGTACATCATAAGGTAGAGTATTTGACCAATAACTTATCCTGAGAGTTGCAGTATTATATCTACAATGGTCTCCAATTTATTGAAGTGCTCCCATACATATGACTCACTCTAGATAAATTTTAGTAATCCTATAAAGTATAATATAATTATTATAAAGCATATAATTGAACAAAGTAAACGATTCATATGTAGCTATTATTATTTATATTGAACTCGCTTTTTTAAAATTGATATTTCTACTTATTTTTTATTCAATACCTGTCAGTGTTGCCCAATGTATGAAGGCGTATTGTGACGGCCCTCGTATACTCGATTCCATATGCTTCTTTTTTGCCTCGAATATCCTATTGTAAAACGTGAAACAATACCACCGATAGGGGGAAGCTTCAGGTTACCATCCAAAATACAGAGCGACTGATATTGACTCATTGTTTGAAAAGCGCTCACTTTTTCGGCTAGCATATTACACGGCCGAATTGCAGTTTCCACGGTGATGTGTGAACCAGGCCGTTCATTGTTTGCTGCCAACAAAAAAGATTTAAAACGTGACAGAGAGCATATTATTCTATACCGTACCCTCCTGATGTTGAGTATTAAATAATATATTTAGCATCATCGGAATATATAATTCTATTCTCGAACCCCCTAGTACGATTTGTGGAATTTTTTGTCGGAAGGTATTATACACTATAGACTTAGTGCTCGAGTTGAATGCGTATGCTTGAAGGTATCAATTTTCAAGTAATAGTGAAGGTGATATTGTGATAGTTATACATATTGAATGGAGAAGTAAATTTTGTGCTTGTTATGAAGTATATTTGTATGAGTATTTCAGTTACACCTGTAATACTGGTCTACATTGATTTCAGTTTAGTTTCTCTCATTTATTTAAAGGCTGTTCGGTACACTTTTTTCCATTATTTAAATTTGATAATCTTTTTCAATACAATTATTAAGATCATTATAAGAGTGAAAACAAGTGGCAACCGAAATTTTCAAGTGGTCTAATAAGCGAGTTATGGGTTGTTGAAGTGCTAAACTCCATTTTCTTTCCAGATCATAAACAGTTTCCAATTTTCTATTGGAGTTTTTTTAATATATTCAGATTTAATATCATTGGCTTTGTTCTAATATGCGTTTTTCGCGATTTATTCCAAAGTAAACAAGTTATCGAATTTACAAAAAATGTTATTTTTTATTTATGAACGATATAGGGAATGAAATGTTTTAGTTTGGAAAGATACATTTTTTGATTTTTTAAGAGAAGTTCTGTATATAGTCGAAACTGTTTATGATCTGAAAAGAAAACGGAATCTGGAAAATCAGCACTTCAACAACCCATAACTCGCTTATTGGACCACTTGAAAATTTCAGTTACCACTTTTTCTCACTTTTATAATGATCTTGACAATTGTATTTAGAAAGATTATCAAATTTAAATAATGGAAAGAAGTGTCCCGAACAGCCTTAACAGAAAACATGAATGATGTACCAAAAATTTAATCATTCAAAATGTTTTACAAAACTCACTTACCATACGCTAAATATTGCTATCAAACACAAAATGGTGGTACGGCTGATTTAGGTATAGTGAGGTCCACGTTACAATGGCAGTGGAGAAAGATAGGAGAAAAACATTGCCGATCCTCTGTCTTGTCAATGCCTTCTATAGACGGTAGCTGATTCAGGTTTATTGATATAATATTAACGGTTCATTCTCGTTTGTCTTTATATTAATTATATTTTATTAAACAATAAATTATATTTTTAAATAATTTCATGATGAAATATATTATTTATTAATTATTAATTCCACTCCAATTTTTTATTCATCGAGACAACAGATAAAACTAACTTTGTTTCCTGAACAAAAAATCACAATAATTGAGTAAAAAATATTGGAAAGAAAATATAAAGATATAAACAGTTTTAATATGTCTTACAATCACAAAACTAGTTTTATATTGAGAAGAGAAAATATAATATTATTTAGAGGAATATTCAAGAAAAGTTGTACAGTATTAACATCAGATACTGTTATAAGTGAGATGTACGGTAGTGATATTTATCCATAATGAAACACTGGGATATTGTCTAGAAATATCACGAATTTATTGAAAAATTACATGTTACAGTAGATTCTTGCGATATTTCTAGACAACATTGTTCCCAGTGTTCCATTATGCAGTTTTGTTCAATTAATCATAACCAATAAAATGTTAGAGGATTCAAACTAGTAGTTCTGTGAACAGTAGACCACGCGCTCAGTGAGTTACATTGAACTGTTATTATGTTTTCTCAAAAATTAATAAATAATTTATCAATTAAAAATGTCTAGAAAAATCCTAAATAAACATAAGCTTTCTGTCCTATATCGTACCGTGACGTGTTATCCCGGAATGTGAGTGTGAGCGCTGTTATCAGGTCTGGCTGCAACTGTCTACAACGTTGATGGAAAGATACAATTATCAAGATGTTCGATGTTTTTGAACGGGTAGTATTATAGTCCACTAGACAGCTGATTTATGATGAATAATTCTATAGTCCGATTTTTACTCTAATATTGGCGTATGAAGATGGCTCCTTTTCCCTTTTATATTATCCTTGAAATGCAAAATTTCCAAAAACCTTGTATATACGTCGACGCGCAATTTAAAAAGGAGCATACCTGTCAAATTTCATGAAAATCTATTACCGCGTTTCGCCGTAAATGCGCAACATATAAATATATAAATATATAAATATATAATATATAAATATACAAATATATATATATATATATATATATATATATATATATATATATAAAAAACATTCAAACATTAAGAGAAATGCCAAACCGTCGACTTGAATCTTAAACCTCACTTCGTTCGGTCAACAAGATAATAACTAGTAGTTCTGTGAACAGTAGACCTCACGCAGTATTCTTATCCACAAGTACCTGATTGAAACTATATAGACCTTAAATACATCAATAGATTGTCTTCTCCACACATCTGTGTAATCACTTGTCAGCCGATTTATGATGAATTTATTCTATTGTAGAATATATAGAATATGAATCACAATTTTGCCCACTTAAAGCATTGTAAATTATTGTACAATCATTTAAAAGTGATTTGAATCTACTTTAAAATGCTTTAAAGTGATTTAAAAAGTACATGAATCGATGATTCCAAATGATTCTAAAGAACTTATTCAATCATTTGAAAGTAATTTATAAATCACAATTTTGCCCACTTAAAGCATTGTAAATCATTGTACAATCATTTAAAAGTGATTTAAATCTACTTTGAAATTCTTTGAAGTGATTTGAAAAGTACATAAATTGATTATTCTAAATGATTCTGAAGAACTTATTCAATCATTTGAAAGTGATTTCAAATGATTTTCAAGTAGTTTATAAATCACAATTTTGCTCACTTAAAGCATTGTAAATCATTGTACAATCATTTAAAAGTGCTTGAAAGTGATTTAATATTACATTTCAAAGTACTTTAAACTGATTATTTTGCTGCTTGGGATAGTCTAATTTTTACTCTAATATTGGCGTATGAAGGAGGCTCCTTTTTCCTTTTATATTATCCTTGAAATGCAAAATTTTCAAAAACCTTGTATATACGTCGACGCGCAATTAAAAAAGGAACATACCCGTCAAATTTCATGAAGATCTATTACTGCGTTTCGCCGTAAATGCACAACATATAAACATTTAAACATTTAGAGAAATGCCAAACCGTCGACTTGAATCTTAGACCTCACTTCTCTCGGTCAATAATTACCATCAACAAACATAACTCAAAACAGATTGTTCTACACCTTATGAAACCCTTGCATGAAACAACCTGAACATGTCTACGTGCTCAGAGAAGCTCCATTGAAAAGTCCTTGAATTCTATTGAATTGTCCTTGAATTGTAGTGTCTCACAGTTATTCTGTATCGAGACGCGAGAAAACAGAAAGTTTATAACATACATGTCATATTTTCTCAATTATACTCGACTCGTTTCGACATTAATGTCATTCTCAAGTGTCCCTGTTCAAATAAATTATTATTATTAGTAGTCTATTATTTTTTTATAATGAAACTCGATTAATTTTGACATTTATGTTATTATCAGTGACTTTTTTCAAATGAATCATTTTTTATTACTATTAAAAAAAATTTTATTTGAACTAGGATAGGCTACTCGAGAACGATATAAATGCTAAAACTAGTCGAATATAAATGTTAGAATATTACGAAAGTATTGACTATTTATTAAAAAACATAAAAATATGTGAACCATCAATAATAAATGAGCAGAACTCCTATGTATTCATATCATTATTAAAAAAAATAAAATAGTTGTTATGATATGATACACAATGAAGAACATATTTATGATGTGGATGATGTAGGTAGGCTACAATTGACAGATACTCACATGAATCTATAATACATTTAAAGCTTCCCTTCAAATTAACATGTAGGCCTAAGTAGACTACCTATACGTCAATTATTGACGTACGGTACGGTGTCAATTTTTATCTAATCTATTGGAAAAGATAATCAAATTACAGGGTTGGGTTAGGTGTTGGTGGTTGTAAATGGCAGTAATCAGTCTCTCCGCTGGAATTTAAATTGAATGTAGGTGTTGCTCTAAAAAGGCGTTGTATGCCTTTTACAAGGGTGAGAATTTACATAAAAGTATTATGCACTCAACATCATTGTACGATCTCTTGAACTGTGGTGCTTTGGGGTCCAAAACCAAGTATCTAGGAACAGCATGTCTGGTGAGAGGTCTCTCAACTGATACACGGTGTGAAAACAGGTGACGTCATCAGATATACAGTGGGAGGAAAGAAAAAAGCTGAAAGTCAAAGTGAACCTGATTGAAAACTCGGCTTGTCAATCACCCAGTGACAGTGTTTGACTCATTCGAGGTCAGAGTACCCCGACTCAACCCCATCGACACGGTTCACTTCAAAGAGAGTTTTTAATCAAAATGTCGTTTAATACACTCTTTACTTTCACGAAATACATACACAAAGCACACCACTGACACAAAGTATAGGTCTTTCACAAAGGCCCATATTATGGCCCAGTGTTCAATTGCAGTTTAACGTGAAGTAAAGCCAACATCATGCTTGCTCTGATAAAATGGAGGTATAGAGATTTCATGTGGCTGAATTTTGTAGTCACTCAGCATGCTCGTATTCCATTTCATTAGTATCATGTTTGGTCAGTATTCTAATGTTGAATTTACTGTGTGATTGTTGGAAATTGTTTCAACCTCATTTTGCATGCTAAATTGTTTTTCTGTCTGCTTTAAAATTAATGACACTTGTCAATAGAGGGTGAAGATATTGAATGAGAAATGAATCAAAAGTGTTTATAGGATGAAAATGTTTAAAATTACATTTTCTCATGAAGAAATGAATCCAACAAATTAACAGATTTATAATCCTCCTACTATATAACATGAACAATTAATTATCTAATATTGGTCTTGGAGTTGGAGCTTTAATTTCTTGATGATCCATTTTCAATACATGATTTATACCTTCTTACAATAATAACAATTAATATTGCTTCCATCAATATTGATCAACTAATAAATTTCTTTTGGAAAGCTTATAAAATCCCTAGCATGGAGAAGATTGTTTTTTATATTTGATGACATGACGAAACTTGGACAGTAATGTCCTATCCTACCACTTTACCATGTCGTTGGAAAAAAATTACAAATGCATAAGATACTCATGAGGTACCGTACAATACGATAATAAGGAAAAAGAAACAGAGATAACAATAAAATGAAATAAATATGAGAGGCCGATATCAGGATAAAAAGATATTTCTCTAGTGTGATACAGTGGAATTTTCCATATCTTCGGATTCGAAAGCAAATGCAGTTCTCAGCACGTGTCAGCAAAATATACACAGAAGATCAGCAGATTTTAATCTGATAAAAAAATCAGCTTGATCCCAAGTGTTGGAAATACCTTAAGAGTAGTAGGTATCTGCTTTTATTTGGGTACCGGTAAGGGAAGTGGTAGTCTATTCCTACTTATAATTCTGCGAGAGAATAGCCTACCGATAAAATGCCATTGGATAAGGACACCATCAATTAATAGAAACAGCAACAGTCACCTGCTCACTCCCATAATACTTTCTAATGCACTATATTGTCTTGTATCTGGGTGAAAGCCAAATCGAAAATTTACTCAATCTTGGAACAAATCCCAAAGCAGTAAATGTTTCATTTCATTCTCTGAATGAAGGCAATCGATATGGGAAATATTCAACTTGATCAATAATATATTGCGAATTGAATGGTAGCTCGGTATCGTAAGGTACTCAAAGAGTGAGCCTCAATGAATGCAGCGGAGTTAATTGAAAAATTACCAGCTTTCAGGCAGTGATTTATTGCAGTCCCGAGATTCTGGTGTTAAAAAAGGAGTGAAGAGCTGATTTCATTGAGGCTATCATCAGCGGGAGGGTGAAAAGTGAAACATAAGTGCACTCGCACTTTTTTCTCACTCATACAATTCCAGCAATTTGTTAATGCCGACTGACAGTAGGCTGAAGCAATTTAGGGGCGAACGCGCCATGTGCGTCATCACTTCTCTTTTCAATTAAGAATTTTCCAGTTCCTGTGAGAGTTTTTTCTCAATTGCTTTGTAGGAATTATAAATTCAGCACTTGCCACTTCTTTAATTATTTCAGTCGCCAAAGTTCATTGCTCCTATTCAATTAATATTATTACAGTACATGATAAAAGTGCGAGTCTATTCACATCTGTATTCTACACTATCCCGCAAATTTTCTTTAGAAGAAAACTGCAAGTAAATTAATAAATTGAACTGAGTTACATAGGTATTCTTTTTTATGAGCGCAAGTATGATACTTTGATAATGGATAAATTTGAATCAAAACAATTCCGTTGAACTGAAAAAGAGTGTTACGTTGTTATGGCTGCTGTGTGAGTGAGCATGAGTTTCCGGTTTGCACAGAGCTGTGAGCAGAGCGAGAGGGTAACAATAGGAACACTATTCAATTTTAGAAGATCGAGCCTGGGTCTGAATAATTGGGGCATGTGTCAACAAAGTCTGAAGAAGCTAAAGACATAGCCAATTCAATTATGATTGATGTTGTTTTGCACAACAAACCACTTTATAATAACTATGTTGGATTTGAGACACTTTGTTTCAAAGTAAATATTCTAATACACTTACTTTTTTTAAGCGATGTAGGATGTATATCACTCCTAGGGAGATGCATCGGCAGAATGATACCAGGAGCACTTAATTTTCAAAGGTTGAACTGTATGTTTGGAGATACATTTTGGCCACAAAAACGAAGCGCCTCCAAAGCTCCTTCTCAGAAGAGGAATGCATCCTACATTTCTCAACCAAGAAGTAGGCCTACTAGCCTAAGTGAATTCAGAATATTTAATTTGAAACAAATTGTCTAAATGTCGACGATATGTCTATATTGTAGCCTACCATAGTGAACAGAGAATTTCATTGGAAAAACTGAATATTGTAAATTCTGATGGTTAACAGCCGTAGGGCTGGTTGGCAGCAGCTCTCCATGCTTTTCTGTCGTCCGCTTTCCGCTTCAGCTCGTAGTATGATCCACATCTCATATCCCGTAGCAATTGTTTCATATACTCCAGCCTAGGTCTTCCTCTCATATTCCTTCCCTCAACCATTCCCTCCATTATCCTTGTCAGTAGAGTGTCACGTCTGATGATGTGGCCAATCAGCTGTGCTCTTCTTTGCTTGATCCACTTCAAGAAGTTCCGGTTCTCTCCCACTCTTTCAAAAACTTGCTCATTTGTAATCATATCTCTCCAACTGATCTTCATCATTCTTCTGTAGCACCATGCCTCGAATGCAGCCAATCTTCTTTCCTCTCTCACCCCCATTGTCCACGCCTCACTTCCATATGTTGCAGTACTCCATACATACGTTTTCAACATGTTTTTTCTTACGTCGAGACTTATGTTTTTTGAGGTGAATAGATTTTTCTTCTTATTGAAGGCAATCTTAGCCTGGGCAATTCTGCTGGCAATGTCCTTGCAGCTTCTTCCATCACTTGTGATTTTGCTACCCAGGTAATTGAACTCCTTCACTTCATTTACTACCTCATTCCTTAGCTTTACTGCTGAGCTGTTCTCTCCTGTCCTGCAACATATTAGCACTTTGGTCTTTCGGATGTTTATTTTCAATCTAAACTCTTCCTCCATTATTCTGTCCATTTCATTCAGTGTTTTCTGTAGTTCCTCTTCACTTTCTGCCATTACTGCTATATCATCCGCAAAACGAAGCATATCTACCGTTTCCCCATGAATTTTCACTCCTGTACAAACTTTTTCTCTCACTCTGTCGATTGCCTTTTGAATATACACATTGAACAAGTATGGGGATAGCGCGCATCCTTGTCGTACCCCTTTTTGAATGTGTGCAGATTCCTCTTCATTTCCACTCCTAATAACTCCAATTTCTTGTTTATAGATGTTGTAGATCAGTCTTCGGTCTCTGTAGTCTATCCCAATTTGGCGAAGAATGTTGAATAGGATGTTCCAACTTACATTGTCAAATGCTTTTTCAATGTCAATAAAGGCTATGCATGTGCGTTTCCCTATCTTCATCTGCTTCTCTATCACCTGTCTCAGCGCCAGAATTGCTTCTCTTGTCCCTACACCCTTTCTAAAGCCAAACTGATCTTCAGACAATTGTTCATCAATTCGTTTTTCTATTCTCCTGAGGATAATTCTGGTAACTATTTTCGATGCATGACTCACTAAGCTCAGCGTACGGTACTCTTCACATGATCTTGCATTTGATTTCTTTGGTATAGGTACTATAATACACTTTACAAAATCGTCAGGTAACTCTCCAGTCATATATATACTATTTACAAGATTATACAGTGCTCTCTTTAACATTCCACCAGACTTTTTCAAGAGCTCTCCTTGTATATCATCTATTCCTGGTGCCTTCCTTTCTTTTAGGTCTCGCAGTGCTTTTTCAAACTCTTCCATCAACATTGGTGCCCCCAATTCCTGTAGTTCTATCTCGTCTTCTCTTTCCAAGTGCAGATTCTCATTGTCCTCTCCACAGTACAGCTGCTCCAGATATTCTTTCCAATGCTTTGCTATACTCTCTGAATCATACTTTAATTCTCCATTTTTGTCTACAATACTCATTGTTCTCACTTTCCTTGTTTCAAAGAATCTTTTCACCTCTCTGTAAGCTATATCCATCTGCCCTGTTTTCATGCAATTGTTTATGTTCTTGCAAATTTCTCTTAAATATTCTTCTTTGTCTTGCTTTGCCTTTCGAATAATCTTGTTCCTCAGACTCCTGTATTTCCTTAATCCTTCTTCATCTTGAGAATTCTTGTACTTTCGTCTTTCATTAATCATTTCAACAATATCTTGGCTTATCCATTCCTTTCTGTTCTCCTGCTTTTTCCTTCCTAAAACCTCTTCTGCCGAAAGTTTGATACTCTTCTTTATTTTGTTCCATTCCTGCTCCACTCCCATCTGATTTTCTGTTTCTTCCATGGTCCTGTTTGTTTTCTCCACGTATTTCGTTTGAGTGAGATCATCTTTAAGTCTGGTCATATCCCATTGTTTGCTTTTTCTCATCTTCAGAGCTTTGAATTTCAGTTCACAGTGCATCATAACAAGATTGTGGTCACTGTTAACGTCTGCTCCTGGGTAACTTTGTCACGTGGTAATTTGAAACCACCAAATATTTCTAAATGAGCCAATAAAATGTAATAGAAGTATAAAATTGGAAAGAAGGTTAGACCTATCTAAAGAGTAAATCAACTCAAATCAAGTATTATTAGCGATTAGGAGTAATAGCATTATCAACAACGATAAGAAAACATGTATTATTGTGATTTAATAATTATGAGAACCCATTGGTAAGATCAAAAATTATAAAGCGGCATAATTATTATTGGCGGATTACAAAAAAAAAAATAAAATAAAATGCATGAACATTGAGGTTAGAGTTACTTGTTTACGTTTTGAAAAGAATTAGTCGATCTTGGATAAATCGATAATTATCCGAACCAATACTGAACGAATCAGCTGATTATTCGATCAACCCATATGACTGGTTGAATCATATAAAATTCACTCATAAAGAATATATTATGTATACTAAAGGAAGTCGATGTGTAGAATTACAAACAACTATTATTTCTATATAAATATTTATTATAATCTAAAAAAGCATGATAAATCAAGAGTATACAAAACTCATATAGAAAACTAAATGTATTATCTATTAAAATCGTATGTTACGATTTATTTATGAATTCAATTTAAGATAAACACTCCATATATTTGTATGAAAACTTCTTTTATTTAATTTTTTCTATTGTAAAGCCGAGGAAGCCCTGATTCCCAAGGCAACCAATTGTATTGAGTCTATTAAATTGAAGGCCAATCAGAGAGTAGCTTATAGAATTATTCTAGGAAGAAGCAAATTTTTCTGAAAACCTCTTTCTTCTGGCTTAAGATCCCACCTCGAGAGGATGCACATGGAGTTTAGGGTCTTTTCTTATTCCTTTTAAAAATTTTTTAATGAATTATTAAGCCAAACCCTTTTTTAAATGTAATGTATGTTTGTTGAATGTAATTGTTTGTGAACTCAGTGCTGTCAAGAGTTCGTAATTGTAAAGATTCCCATAAAAATAGCTTTAATTCGAAAGAAACTTATAAAAATCTGGATTACACGTTAGCCCAGCAGTGACGAAAAGGAGCCTACCTAATTAATTATTGGAAATAATTAATTCAATCCACGAGAACATCTAGAACTTCAGTCAGTGAGTGATAAGTCAAACCAAATGAGCTCATTTGTCTACGTTCAGTGGGGTAATAATTAATAAAAAAGCGCTATTCCAATTAATTAGAATAAAATAGAAAGTCACCACGTGTTGAACAATATCCCATAGTTCACAGGAACATTTTATAAATTTATTTATTATATGTAGGAAGCTTACTTCCATGCACCGCCCGAATTCATATTAAAAGCCCTGAGATCTCATGTTTGAATATTAATTTATTAAATATTAATTTTGTTTATTGAACAAAACATATCATATCAAACTTATAGACCGAACAGGTTTTTATTGGTAGAATTTTGTATTGATTGGAAGTCTAGGTACCAGTATTAAATATAATATATTTATGAATTTGAAACTCATTATTGTGAATACTAGCAAAGCCTGTGATAATTATTCAGATTTTAAAATAGATTATTTAAGTGAATTATAGATTTATCGAATATCTTATGCACATCTTTTTTGTGGGAATATATTTTGTGTTTTATGTCAGCATACAAACTAGAATTTTATTTATCCTAGTTCATCTCGTGTTATATAGTTTGAGCTGTTTTAATATCAACAAAATTTAGCAGCATTTAAAATTATTGAATCAATAATATTAACCTTATTCAGAGCACTCAATATTTATCATCCTTTGATGATATTCATTTATCAGCCAGAACAAGTATATTAAGAAATTATATTAATAAGGTTCCAGTTATATCATATAAGGATCCAGAGAGCTTCAAGAACTGGCGTTGTAAGTTCTAAGGAATTTTGAAAGGGTATATTGGTGAATACTTGTATTCACGACGAGCGTTTTAAGAATCAACTAGAAACAACTATAGTTGGTCCTGATTATTCTCTAGTGGTACATGGTTACTGATAATCAGTCATCAATATTCTTTTAATTTCCTTACTGGTATTCTTCAAGAACTTCATAGAAGCAGCGGTAAGAATTATCAATACCTGATCACTGAACCTTATGGTGATTATTTGTATTTATAAAATTCATGTTTCTACCACTGAGCTAGAGCTGAGGTTTGAACCCAGTAATTTTGCGAGCCGGAAGGCCTTAATTTTTTGTGAATTTATTCGCAAAAGAGGGAATTTAGAGACTGCTCTTATAAATACCAGAAACATCGTATTATCTGTGAAGGAATTGCAATCCACAACTTCTCACAATAGCTTCATAACGTGGGACTCTATCATAAGAGATAACCCCCCCAGGAGCACAACTTCACACAATGGCACCCAACCAGTGGAGCATGAGGAAAAGCTTACCTACTCAATCTTACTATCAATGATTAATGAAATTATTGATAAAACTGAAAGCTGCAAGAAACATAATCTGAAGTTGTTTCGACAAGATATATCTGATGATCTATTGTAAGTTTCTGGCTAAAATAATTGAGTTGCTCTTCAAATTAAAATTTTTCAAGCTGCATAAATACAGACAAACTGTATCACACGAGTTTGATAACATAATTCTCATAATAGAGAAAATTGGATGGAAATTTCCATAAAAGTTATAGTAAAAATTTGATTTTGATCTTTGAATCTAGACATTGTATGCTGACCAGGGTTATAGGTTATTTGAGGCATTATATACTATCGTTATTCAGGAGGATAAGACCCTAATTAAAATTTTAAGAACTATATTAGTGTAATTTGTAAGCCATATCTGTCTATGTTGATAAGCGTACCTGTAGCACTCGAAGGTCTTTTTGTAATATATGTATATGACACTTGAAACTTCAACACAACACAATTTTATCCAGAATAGGCACTATCACTGAATCCATTTTAATATTCCTGAGACTTGGCAACACACTTGGCTATTTACTCGAAGTATTCCATAATAACGTCACCATGAACCAGTCGCCGGCTAACTCGCAAATTTCCTACTTCAGCGAACATCCCCAAAACTATGTAGCCACGACACCGGCAAATCAACAGCCCCAGGACGATGCAGCGGAGACCCCACGAGAGAGAGAGGGAGGCAGCATATGCTCCATCAGTTTCGACCCGCAAAACTTAGCCCAATTGTCTTCTACGAAGATTGATAACGTCGTCGATGCGATTAATTCCGATGAGAGTCCGACTGTGGGAGTGAGGGCGTCCAACCCGGTACCGGCGTCTCCGCAGATCGCTCCAAGCGTCGCCGAGGAACAGAGAGTGCCGCCACCCAATCGCCATCCGACATCGACCAGTCAACCACCACCCGCCGCCACCACCTGGAAAAACGCAATATTACATTAGACTCTTCAGTCGGCTGTGTTACCAATCTTATGAAATGATTCTCGAGTGAGTTTAAACTCATGATCAACCAAGCTTGGCAGAGTTGATGAAGAGATAAAAGCAGCCAGGATAAAGGGGAAGAAAATACCAAAATCATACAAAGATGTCAAAGCTGTACAAGGAAGTGTGGAAAAAATGGAAGAAAAGTTGAGGGAAAATTCTCTGAATTCAAGGAAGAATGAAAAACATGATAGACATTAAAAGATACTCAATCTGCAGTTATCAAAAAGCTAGAAACTCGTCTAGATGATGTCACCTGTCAAATAATGAACGGTTGGATGACGTACCAAAGGAAGTTGAAAAACAGGTGGACGTATTGGGTAAGGAGCTGGGCACCGCTATCATGGGAATGGTCATGGGAAAGGTGTTAGAAAATAAGGCGAGATAGAGTCGAAAGTGGAGGAAAATAATAAGAAAATAGTAAATAGTCAAGGAACAAAGTAACGTGCAGGCATGTATGGCAAATTTAGCGGAGGAGGGGCAAAATCAAGTGAGAGATACGGCATGTTGGAGAATGCTATAGGCGGACAGCAATTGAAGCTAACCGATTATATGATGAAGTAATGCAAATAAGAAAATTATGAATGATAAATGGATCGCAAATGAAGAACGAGTCTCCAGAATAGAGACACGTATGGAAAATATCCCAGTCAGTCGAGTGCAGTATACACCGAATGAAGCAGTAAACGGCACTCAGCTTTTTCAAAGTCTTGGAAAATTCGATAATTCCTACCGTCATATGCAACCAGACCATTCATAGACCAAATAAAAGCTATTCAGAATTGATACCCACCTCTTGGTTAGTATGGCGCTTCCAACTGTCCAGTCTACTACTTGGCGAGCCGCTGATGTTTTTCCAGAGCCGGATGCGAGATATCAACAGCCTGGAGGACTTCATCTCCCAGTTCCTGCAACAGTATTGGAGTAAATGTAAACAGATGGACGCATTGTCAGAATTATTTTATGCACTTACGATAGCAGAAATGGACAATCCTACACTGATTTTATAACAGATAATGTATAGAAACTATCAGTTAGACGAATCTCTAGCTGATTCATCACTGGTCACATCTTATCAAAAAAGCTTCCTTACAATGTTCGCATGACACTGGCAGTATCTTCGATTTCCAGTTGTGAAGAATGATAGAACATTTACATTCTATCCAATCAGCTACTTCTGAGCCAAATCATATAAATAAACAAGCAAGAATTTTAATCAGCAAATAGTAATTTCAAACAAAACAGTAATAATGAAAATCATATAGCAAATGCTAGAGCAAATGCGCAAAGAGCGAAGTATACTGAAAATAATAACAGAGTTCAATCATTTGATAATAATTATAGAAATAAGTTCCAATACCGAAACAGTAAACAGCATCACAAAGAGGCATATTATGATAACAGAGATCACTGGAATAGAAATAATAAACGGAAAAAACCTCACAAAACAGGACGAAAATAAACAAAATCATAACCAAACAATACATCTTATACAATAGCACATACAACAAGGACAACACAAAATCAACATGCAAATGACCCACCACCAGACACACAGGAGCCCATACAAGACAGCCTACCACACAAAACCGCCGCCCGCCATGCACTTGAAACGCCCTGTAAACATCAATCCCTCTTGAGCCTTATATTTCCCACTGAAGAACCATCACCGCAGGAAGAGCAACCCGCCACCGAGGAACACCAGGTTACAGTAGAGGAATTATGTAATATGGAGCCCACATGCGATGAACTCGTTTTGAACGCCACACCCGCGCATCAAAGGACCACCACCAAGCATCCGCGCACCGAGCCTACACCCGCGCATCAATCGACCACACCGAGGCACACCGAGGACGGGAAGGAAGACACCAGTGAGTACCGGGAGGACAACATTCGGGATACAAGAAGCATACACCGCAAGGCCCGGAGACGGAAACGCCCGAGGAAGATACCAGACGACCGACTACAGGACGGACTGCTGGAGAAAAGAGGCATGCACCTGCAAGGCCCGGAGGCGGAAAGTCAGGCGGAAGAAAAAGAAGTACCGCGCGCGACGATACCGGCCGCATGCACGTTTCAAACGCCCGAGGAGGACACCGGACCAAACCAGATGGAGGACCGGAGATCGACGGCATGCATCCGCGGCACATTCGCTTTAAAGCAGAAGATCAGCGATGTGACCGGCAAAGACATAATAAATGGAATGAAACTGGAGCTACTGGAAGGACTAATATGAATTCATGCATGTATGAAGAATAATAAAGTGGACTACGTATTGTTGAGGAAGGATAACAGCGTTTAGAAGAGTAAAAGAAATAAGAAATTATAATAAGAGAGTGAAAGTACCTGACTATTACATGTTGAGAGATTATATTGTTAAAGAAATGATAATGTTCTGATATATTGTATACTATTTGTTATGGCTGTGATATGGATAAAGGACTGCGTTATAGGTATGATAGAAAATATTATGTTTTGTTATTAGAAGAATCTATTATTGATGATGGGAAAGGTAATATTATAAAATTTATTGTTGTGAGCCTACTATTTATAACGAACTGAAACCGAGAATATTATGAAAATAAGAGGAAAGATGATTAAGACTACAGGATGAATCGGAAAAGAACAGATTAAAAACTACCAATAGGAGCTAAGAATTGTTTGAAAAGGTATACAAGATACCGAGGTTTTATATTATGAAGAATAAATCATCATAAGGACAGCCTCATCTATAAATAACAACCGGACAGCAGCCGTAACTGAACGTAATACCGTTCAGTTGTATGAAGAAAGCAAACCAATTTAACTTGGTGGGAAATATTTCTAATCTCAAGCCGTATTATCGAGACAATAAGCGATAAGAATATAAACAATAATATTTTGTTCACGGATTGGCCTACCTGTCAACATACATACCAAACAAACACCAACAACAAACTTATTTCGCAGACGAGTATCCACTTCGAACAACAACACCTGAAAATAAAGAAATAAAAAATTTAGAAACCATTTTTAACACCTTTCTTATTAGCGAAACAAGAGAATAAATAACTTCTAATGTTAAAAGCCAACTTACCTTCATGTAGCAGGAAGAGACATCAAGATGGCGACAATGACGAACCGAAGCCAACGTAAACCAGCTGTCCACTACGAAAACCAGAGTATCAATGCCTATTAAATCATCAAAGTTGATACCCCGAATAAGAAGATCAAGTGTCATATAAATGTGAATTGCATGTAGAGATATTATAAAATATTATATTATTATTATTTATGTATAACTATTAAGAAAATCATTAAAATTATCCGCCAAATGATCACACCGCATAGTTACCACCAAAGCATTAATCCCAAGTCTCAATGTATTAGATGAATAAGAAGTTCTTGTTGATAAAGCCTACCAAAGATTATCCTTAAAAATATCCATTATATGAAAACAAAGCCCAATTCTGCAAGAGAATGAAATTAAAAGTACAAGTCACTGTTCTATGTTGAGGGAGAAAATATGTTATACTCTGCAAGTCGGAGAATTACCAGTTTGTCAGGTTGGCAATGATTTTGCGCCAGCGTTCAAATGTGCTTCTGGCCTGAGGGCGGAGCGTGGATTAGAAAAAAGATTTATATTATGTATGGAGGAGGAGATAGTTTATATTGTGTATTGTGTGTAGAAGGAGATTGGCCGATGTAAGGCGTATGTATTTGAATTGAATTTATTTATTGTTGTATATGTTGTTGAATTGTTAGGAGGTAAGATTCTCAGTAGAGTTATTAGCAGACTTTGTAACATATATGATTTCTGATCCAAAACCAACTGGATCATAAAATTTATATTATATTCTCGAATTGTCGTTTTAAATCAGAAATCAGAGGGCGTTTTGTGTCACGTGGTAATTTGAAACCACCAAATATTTCTAAATGAGCCAATAAAATGTAATAGAACTATAAAATTGGAAAGAAGGTTAGACCTATCTAAAGAGTAAATCAACTCAAATCAAGTATTATTAGCGATTAGGAGTAATAGCATTATCAACAACGATAAGAAAACATGTATTATTGTGATTTAATAATTATGAGAACCCATTGGTAAGATCAAAAAATTATAAAGCGGCATAATTATTATTGGCGGATTACAAAAAAAAAATAAATAAAATGCATGAACATTGAGGTTAGAGTTACTTGTTTACGTTTTGAAAAGAATTAGTCGATCTTGGATAAATCGATAATTATCCGAACCAATACTGAACGAATCAGCTGATTATTCGATCAACCCATATGACCGGTTGAATCATATAAAATTCACTCATAAAGAATATATTATGTATACTAAAGGAGTCGATGTGTAGAATTACAAACAACTATTATTTCTATATAAATATTTATTATAATCTAAAAAAGCATGATAAATCAAGAGTATACAAAACTCATATAAAAACTAAATGTATTATCTATTAAAATCGTATGTTACGATTTATTTATGAATTCAATTTAAGATAAACACTCCATATATTTGTATGAAAACTTCTTTTATTTAATTTTTTCTATTGTAAAGCCGAGGAAGCCCTGATTCCCAAGGCAACCAATTGTATTGAGTCTATTAATTGAAGGCCAATCAGAGAGTAGCTTATAGAATTATTCTAGAAGAAGCAAATTTTTCTGAAAACCTCTTTCTTCTGGCTTAAGATCCCACCTCGAGAGGATGCACATGGAGTTTAGGGTCTTTCTTATTCCTTTTAAAAATTTTTTATGATTATTAAGCCAACCCTTTTTTAAATGTAATGTATGTTTGTTGAATGTAAATTGTTTGTGAACTCAGTGCTGTCAAAGAGTTCGTATTGTAAAGATTCCCATAAAAATAGCTTTAATTCGAAAGAAACTTATAAAAATCTGGATTACACGTTAGCCCAGCAGTGACGAAAAGGAGCCTACCTAATTAATTATTGGAAATAATTAATTCAATCCACGAGGACATCTAGAACTTCAGTCGTGAGTGATAAGTCAAACCAAATGAGCTCATTTGTCTACGTTCAGTGGGGTAATAATTAATAAAAAGCGCTATTCCAATTAATTAGAATAAAATAAAAGTCACCACGTCTTGAACAATATCCCATAGTTCACAGGAACATTTTAAATTTATTTATTATATGTAGGAAGCTTACTTCCATGCACCGCCCGAATTCATATAAAAGCCCTGAGATCTCATGTTTGAATATTAATTTATTAAATATTAATTTTGTTTATTGAACAAACATATCATAGATCAACTTATAGACCGAACAGGTTTTTATTGGTAGAATTTTGTATTGATTGGAAGTCTAGGTACCAGTATTAAATATAATATATTTATGAATTTGAAACTCATTATTGTGAATACTAGCAAAGCCTGTGATAATTATTCAGATTTTAGGAATAGATTATTTAAGTGAATTATAGATTTATCGAATATCTTATGCACATCTTTTTTGTGGGAATATATTTTGTGTTTTATGTCAGCATACAAATCGTAGAAATTTATTTTATCCTAGTTCATCTCGTGATATATAGTTTGAGCTGTTTTAATATCAACAAACATTTAGCAGCATTTAAAATTATTGAATCAAATAATATTAACCTTATTCAGAGCACTCAATATTTATCATCCTTTGATGATATTCATTTTATCAGCCAGAACAAGTATATTAAGAAATTATATTAATAAGGTTCCAGTTATATCATATAAGGATCCAGAGAGCTTCAAGAACTGGTGTTGTAAGTTCTAAGGAATTTTGAAAGGGTATATTGGTGAATACTTGTATTCACGACGAGCGTTTTAAGAATCAACTAGAAACAACTATAGTTGGTCCTGATTATTCTCTAGTGGTACATGGTTACTGATAATCAGTCATCAAATATTCTTTTAATTTCCTTACTGGTATTCTTCAAGAACTTCATAGAAGCAGCGGTAAGAATTATCAATACCTGGTCACTGAACCTTATGGTGATTATTTGTATTTATAAAATTTATGTTTCTACCACTGAGCTAGAGCTGAGGTTTGAACCCAGTAATTTTGCGAGCCGGAAGGCCTTAATTTTTTGTGAATTTATTCGCAAAAGAGGGAATTTAGAGACTGCTCTTATAAATACCAGAAACATCGTATTATCTGTGAAGGAATTGCAATCCACAACTTCTCACAATAGCTTCATAACGTGGGACTCTATCATAAGAGATAAACCCCCCCAGGAGCACAACTTCACAACTTCTACTGTTTTTTACTTGGTTTTTGTACCTTTCTCTCACCAATATATAGTCTATTTGAGCTCTTCTTACATCCCCAGGGGCTTTCCAGGTATATCTCCTCCTTGGATGGTGCTGGAATATTGTGTTTGTCACCACTAACTTGTACTGTGAACAGAATTCTATCATCTTTCTCCTCTTGCATTCCTTGTCCCAAACCATACTTCCCAACTGTGTTTCCTTCAGCTCCTTCTCCAACTGTTGCATTCCAGTCTCCAAGTACAATAAGATTTTCTTCACTCTTCAGTTTCCCAATCAACTCGTTTATGTCCTCATAGCATTTCTCAACAGCCTCGTCTTCTTCATCAGTTGTTGGCATGTACACCTGCACTATCACAGTATCCCTTGGTTTGGTTTCAATCCGTACTGAGATCAATCGTTCATTATATTGCACAAATCCCTTTACCCTATTTCCAAGTTTTTTATTCAGTACTATGCCTACCCCACCATAGCCAGGCCGATCGTCTGCTGTGCCTGAATGAATTATCCTATAATTTCCACTCCAGAAATCTCCAGGCTGGGGCCACCTCATCTCTGCCACGCCTAACACGTGGAGAAAACTGCAAGTAAATTAATCAATTGAACTGAGTTACATAGGTATTCTTTTTTATGAGCGCAAGTATGATACTTAGATAATGGATAAATTTGAGTCAAAACAATTCCGTTAAACTGGAAAAGAGTGTTACGTTGTTATGGCTGCTGTGTGAGTGAGCATGAGTTTCCGGTTTGCACAGAGCTGTGAGCGGAGCGAGAGGGTAACAATAGGAACACTATTCAATTTTAGAAGATCGAGCCTGGGTCTGAATAATTGGGGCATGTGTCAACAAAGTCTGAAGAAGCTAAAGACATAGCCAATTCAATTATGATTGATGTTGTTTTGCACAACAAACCACTTTATAATAACTATGTTGGATTTGAGACACTTTGTTTCAAAGTAAATATTCTAATACACTTACTTTTTTTAAGAGATGTGGGATGTATATCACTCCTAGGGAGATGCATCGGCAGAATGATACCAGGAGCACTTAATTTTCAAAGGTTGAACTGTATGTTTGGAGATACATTTTGGCCACAAAAACGAAGCGCCTCCAAAGCTCCTTCTCAGAAGAGGAATGCATCCTACATTTCTCAACCAAGAAGTACTAGCCTAAGTGAATTCAGAATATTTTATTTGAAACAAATTGTCTAAATGTCGACGATATGTCTATATTGTAGCCTACCATAGTGAACAGAGAATTTCATTAGAAAAACTGAATATTGTAAATTCTGATGGTACACTGTGACAATTATAGGATGTAAGAGTGGTGTAAAATGTTAAAGAGAATAGAATGAAATGTTATGATGTAAATACAATGTGTGAATAATGTAGATGGAATGAGGGTTTATGAAAATGATGATGTATTGGAAGGAAGGAAAATGAGTGGAGATAAGAGTGCTGCAACCTCCACGTAGTGAGTTCTCAATTGTTTCGATTTTAAACATTTATAACAATCATAATAATTATCTAAACAAGATAAGAGCTGCACAACTGGCACAAAAGTCATCCCTTTACGCTTTTCCAGGTGCATATCATTGCCAAAAAATCGTAGCTTTCTATAAATAGTCCGGGCGCAAATGTCATTCCGTGGTCATTTTTGAGTAACAACTGTGGAAGATGTCTTAATTTCTTCCTAAGGTCTAGCATGATAAGGATCGTGATGATGATAAGTCGAAATCACACAGGCAAACACCTCGGAAACCAAATTGCCACCAAAATGTTTAGGGTTTTGCTATATCGCTTGTATTCCAATAACCGTTCAAGATTTCAACCGTTTTTTAGACGAAAATATTAATTTTAAAAATCTTCCTCTACAATAATTTATGTTGCATGAAACTTTCCTCTTAAACGCATATTTTTTCAGTTATAACCATCAAAAGCCCAAAAAAACTTCTTTTCTAAATTTGTTCAAATTTCATTCCATTATAACCTATGATCCATTATAATCCAACATCCATTATATATTCCATTATAATCTATGTTTTAAGAGGAAAGTTTCATGAAACATAAATTGTAGAGGAAGATTTTTAAAATATTTTCGTCTAAAAAAACGGTTGAAATCTTGAATGGTTATTGGAATACAAGCGATATAGCAAAATCCTGAACATTTTGGTGGCAATTTGGTTTCCGAGGTGTTTGCATGTGATTTCGACTTATCATCATCACGATCCTTATTATGCTGGACCTAATGAAGAAATTGAGACATCTTCTACGGTTGTTACACAAAAATGACCACGGAGTGCCCTATTCATGACATTTGCGCCCGGACTAAAACTTTCATATATTTGAGGGATCGGAAAACATACTGCTAGAGGGCTAATGATTATTTTCCTTAGTGTTTTTGAAAGCCACAATTGCTATAGCAAATGAAAAAATACAAAAAAAAGATCAGCTAGGTATAGAAATTAAAGTTGGAAAGACTTCACTACTTCGCGGAAGATTCGGTAAAAAATGGAATTTTCACTTTCCTTGCCCTGCTATTACCATAGGGCAAGGAAAGTATTGCTTTCCGAAAAGGTACCCAAGTTTCTAAATTTCTATAAGTTTCAAGGTCCCCTCTCTGAGTCCAAAAAAGTGGTGTGTGTGTGTGTGTGTGTGTGTACACTATCAAAAGTACTTGAAAGACTTGTACATGCACAAGTTGCTGACTTCTTTGAGCAGAAAAAGAAGCTACATAACTTTCAGTCTGGTTTTCGTCAATCTCATTCAACAGAAACTGCTCTTTTACGTGTCACTGATGATATTAGGTTGGCAATGGATCAAAGAAAATGTACAATATTGACTCTTTTTGACTTTTCTAAAGCATTTGATAACGAGTTGCTCTGCTTGGCTGCAGTTGGTAGAGCATGAATTATAAGATATAGAACCCTTATTGTGGCTCCTAGAATAATAATAATACGAATTTCTTACTGGCTTGCCCAGGAGCTCCCGCAGTTCTCTGCTCTTGCTGGTTACTGAAGTCGGCTGCTCCAACAGTCCACAATTTCTGTTACTGATTTGTTGAATTCCGCAAATGCAGATGTGATAATTTATGTTGCTGCAACTTAAGACTATGACTTTGAGATTCTTCAAATCAGGTTTGCTGTTACTGGATAATTTATATGAATCTCTGGAACGTATTATTTCCAAAGATTTGATAATCAATGCTGTATATTGCTGCTTTCCCCAACTTATCCAGTGAAGAATATAGTTGGCTGGTAATCTTAATAATTTTTCAATACTGGTAACTAAATAGATTATAACGAGATTGGTCATGCATGGAGATAGGGAAATAAATAAAGGATACACCATCAAATATTGACACAAATATTGTCACGTTACTTTTGGTGGAATAACGCTTAGCCTCTTGCTTGGCGTCAATCGGTAGAGCATGAGAGTTATTTTAATAATTATAAAATCTGGTCGTGGTTTTCCTAGGATACAATATAGGATACCTATAGTATTGAGGAATAAAATGAATGGTACACCATGAAAAATTTGATACATATATTAACAAATAATCTCAAAATATATCAAAGGAAAAAATATATAGAGCAACAAAAATATATGATAAAACAAGAAACGAAATCAAATAAAATATCACAGATTAATACTATTTTTTGAGTTCTATAGCACGAAACTTTACCATGTGCTTTCACCTCATTGATCATATGCATTTATCTGCATGTAGCTTTGACATCAACTTGCTGTTGCTTGTCAATTTGGATAACCCTATTTCATATATAATATTAACTTCCCAAATCAGAACATGATAAGTTGACAAATCAATAATCAAAATATATATTAATTTCTATAGTTTCTGATAAATTTCTTTATAATAAATATATTTATCTCAGAGTGCAAGATTCGGCACCTGACGGAAATAGATAGATCAATTTATCTAATGAACCAGAGCTACATTATATTATTGCAAATTATATTATAGAATCAATGATCATGTGAACATTTGTATTATCAGCTTAGAACTTAGTATTCTGTTTGATTGGTGTATCTTTTGATATATGAATTGACTCGTTACTATTCAATAAAATATCTCTTATACCATTTTAAAACTTGCACAAGTATTTTTACCAATTTCTTAATCTTTAAAACCTTTTCGACGAGCTAGCTTTTATTTCTTATTTCATTCGAAGCACTGAGGGCGCCCTATCACTATTTCAAATATTATTCACTCACGTGCTGGATTTTCTATAAGCTGCTGATGGCGATCCAAACTCCTGGTGGTCCTGGATTATTGGTGGCCGAAGTCGTCTCTTCCAAGGGATTAAAAATATTTAAATGACTTTTGCTTTACTACAGCATCACAAAGTCTTATGAGAAAATTAATAATTCGATTTAACTTTAAGTTATTAAAAGGTACAGTAAGATATTGCGCTCTACAATTTTTGGTGACATCTCATGGTGGTAGTTGGCAGGCAAGCGGGCAAGTTCTACCTTCTTTTTCACAATTTTCACTTCCGACTTGCAAATTTACATAAATTTAAATAATCTGTTCCTCCGCCATTCAAGGCTCAAATAGTTCGTACCAAACTATTAAATTATTACCTATGTTACATCTTTGATAATTTATCTGCCTTTGGGCCATATCCAAAACATAAACTGTACAACAATAATTCATAGACTCTTATCATTTATAGAAATATATACAAATACATTTGAATCGGCTCACTATTACCGCCCATCAATTGCTACCATATGATTGGTGCATGCAAATTATTATAGTATACATGCGCCTAGGAACCTCCTACTTCCTTAATACATTAAATTATTTTTATCTGGGTTTTTTAGTATATTTTTTACATGCAAAGTAATTTTCTAAAGATTATAGGTTGTTTCTCATATTACAACAATTAGCCATGTGGATTTTTGGTTCCTCTGGTTGCATACCGTTCAGTTACAATAAATTTCTGCCAAGGTGTCTGGCTAGATTCTACGTTATGCGACTCAGTCGATCATTAGGTCGCCGATCAATAGATGTTTTACGCCTAACCTCAAATTTTCAATATTTTATATAATATTATATAAGTAGCAAAATTATTTCCATTTCTATTCGGCCGTTATAAATTTAGCCATGATGCCTGATATTATCTAATCTTTAAAAGCGTTATTGTATTTGGCGATATTAGCCTATTATTCCACTTAGACCTATACATTCCTTTCAAGTAGGGATTTTTATTTACCCATCAGAATTTTGGTTCATTACAATATATTACACAAAATATTAATGAATAAATAAATATATAGAGCAACGAGTATAGAAAATAAAATAAGAACAAATATATAATATATATCGAAAAAATATCACAGATAACTCACTTATTTGGTTTTCTTTTAGCACGAAAAGTTACCATTTGCTTCTTAAATCATCAATCATATGCATTTAAATTATGCAGCTCAGTTATCGACTTGCTGTTGCTTGTCGAATAAAATCTCTTATACCTTCTTTCCAAATTAATATAAATAACAAATTAATAAATTATAAATCTCAAATATATTAATATGTATTTCTCAGGGCTAAAGGTTCGGCCTCTGGTGGAAATTAGATACCGGTAAATCAATTTATCCAGTGAACATGAGCTCCATTTATATCTTTATAATTTACTAATAAAAGTATGATTGAGTGAGCATATAAATTATAGGAAGAAAATTTAAATTTCTCATCTGTGCATACTTAAACATGTAAATCTGATATATAGTTCTTAATTAATAGAAATCCCTTTTTATGTTTCAAGACTTGCGCAAGTTTGATATTAATTTCAATATTTGAATAAGCTTTGACAAGCTAGCTTTATAGATCTTGTTTCACTCAAAGCATTGAGGGCTCCCTAGATATATTTCTTTTGTCTGCAAAATTCACAAGATGATGATGGCGATCCAAATTCTTCCATTGTCTTAGGTTTTCTGGTGGCTGAAGTCGTCCTCTCCAAGGGAATGATAAAATATCTGTATGACTCACACCTTAACACGGCCTCACTGAGTCTTATGAAATTAATTATTGAATTTAAGCTTAAACTTTTCAAACGTACAATTATTAACAAAGGGACTTGTGCTCTATAAAATTGGTGGCTGTTCCTGGTGACCTCTGGCAAGCGAGTGGGCTCTCATCTACCCCTATTCTCTACGATCATACTTCTGTATTCCAAATTTGCATATTATTTAAATATTCAACTACTATGCCATTACATAATCAAAATAGTCCATGTCAATCTGCTAGGTCATTACATAAATGTTACACATTATATTTTATAATCACTCAGATTACATCTGGTACATGAACTGAGTAGTGATAACTTACAAATTCTTATCATTTATATGAATAATGAGGTTTATTTTTGAATCGACTCGCTTTTACTGCCAGTCAGTTACTGCATTTTGATTGGCTTATCCCAAAATTACAAATTTATCCATGTGCCCAATAGAATATACATACTTCTTTAATATTTTTATTTATTTTACATATTTTGTACATGCTCATTTGACATAATTATTTATACAAATACCGAGGGTGAATAATTTCAGACAATGGCACAATAACAGCAGATATAACACATAGAACAACTTCTGCATGGAACAGATGGTGCGAGTTAACAGGTGTCCTTTGTGATCCAAGAATGCCCATTAGAACAAAAGGCAGGGTCCACAAAGCATGCATATGACCAGTTTTACTTTATGGAGGTAAAACATGGGCTTCATTGAAAACACATGAGATAAAGCTTCATACTATGGAAATGCACATGCTGCGGTGGTCAGGAGGAGTTACCTTTAAAGATAAAATCTGTAATGAAAATGTACGTGGCAGTTTTAAGGTAGTGCCTATTGCTGAGAAACTTGAAGAGTCCAGGCTGAGATGGTATGGTCATGTTATGCAAGGACCCAACGATCACGTGGTGAAAAAGTGCCTCTCCATGGCTACACAAACAAGAAAAAGAGGTAGGCCAAAAACTACCTGGATGATAAATGTCCAGAAGGACATGAAAAATTTGGATCTTTCTACAAACATTCACACCTAAAATTGAAAATAAGCTCGAAATTAGAGAAAATAAGATCATTAAATTGCAAACTGTTGGCAACTGTTGATTCTATCAAATCATTCACTATGAAGAGATAGCAGACTTCATGTGTCTGCAGCGCTATTGTCTTGTCACCAGCTGGCTCAGATCTTAGAAAAGTAGACTTGAGATGTGCGGGAACACTAGCATCAGTTGATTTTTATATTTTTATATTCTTATATTTTATATTTTAATATTTTTATATTTTATATTTTCATTTTTTTATATTTTCATATTTTTATATTTTATATTTTATATTTTATATTTTATATTTTATATTTTTATTTTTATATTTTATATTTTATATTTTATATTTTATATTTTATATTTTATATTTTATATTTTTTATATTTTATATTTTATATTTCTATATTTTTATATTTTTATATTTTATATTTCTATATTTTTATATTTTATATTTTATATTTTATATTTTATATTTTATATTTTATATTTTATATTTTATATTTTTATTTTTATATTTTATATTTTTATATTCTTATATATTTAAATTTCTATATTTTTATATTTTTATATATTTTATATTTTATATTTTATATTTTTTTTTTTTTTATTTTTATTTTTTATATATTTTATATTTTTATACTCTTATATTTTTATATTCTTATATTTTATATTTTTGTATTTTTATATTTTATATTTTATATTTTTATATTTTATATTTTATATTTTTGTATTTTTATATTTTATATTTTATATTTTATATTTTATATTTTATATTTTATATTTTATATTTTATATTTTATATTTTATATTTTTATTTTTATTTTTATATTTTTATTTTTATATTTTATATTTTATATTTTATATTTTATATTTTATATTTTTATATTTTATATTTTATATTTTATATTTTTATTTTTTTTATATTTTATATTTTATATTTTATATTTTATATTTTTATATTCTTATATTTTATATTTTTTATATTTTATATTTTATATTTTTGTATTTTTATTTTTATATTTTATATTTCTATAATTTTATATTTTATATTTTATATTTTATATTTTTATATTATTATATTTTATATTTTTTTATTTTTTATATTTTCATATTTTTTTATATTTCTATATTTTTATATTTTCATATTTTTATATTTTTAATATATATATATATATATATATATATATATATATATATATATATATATATATATATATATATATATATATATTTATTTTTTATATTTTTATATATTTTATATTTTATATTTTATATTTTATATTTTATATTTTATATTTTATATTTTATATTTTTATTTTTTTATATCTTTATATTTTATATTTTATATTTTATATTTTATATTTTATATTTTATATTTTATATTTTATATTTTATATTTCTATATTTTTATATTTTTATATTTTTATATTTCTATATTTTTATATTTTTATTTTTATATTTTATATTTTATATTTTATATTTTATATTTTATATTTTATATTTTATATTTTATATTTTATATTTTTATATTCTTATATTTTATATTTCTATATTTTTATATTTTATATTTTATATTTCTATATTTTTATATTTTTTTTTTTTTTATTTTTATTTTTTATATATTTTATATTTTTATACTCTTATATTTTTATATTCTTATATTTTATATTTTTGTATTTTTATATTTTATATTTTTGTATTTTTATATTTTATATTTTATATTTTTGTATTTTTATATTTTATATTTTATATTTTATATTTTATATTTTTATTTTTATATTTTATATTTTATATTTTTATATTTTTATATTTTATATTTTTATATTTTATATTTTATATTTTATATTTTTATTTTTATATTTTATATTTTTATATTTTATATTTTTGTATTTTTATATTTTATATTTTTATATTTTTATTTTTTATATTTTATATTTTTATTTTTATATTTTATATTTTTATACTCTTATATTTTATATTTTTATATTCTTATATTTTATATTTTTGTATTTTTATTTTTATATTTTATATTTCTATAATTTTATATTTTTATTTTTATATTTTTATATTTTTATATTCTTATATTTTATATTTTTTTATTTTTTATATTTTCATATTTTTTTATATTTCTATATTTTTATATTTTCATGTTTTTATATTTTTAATATATATATATATATATATATATATATATATATATATATATATATATATATATATATATATATTTATTTTTATATTTTTATATATTTTATATTTTATATTTTTATATTTTTATATTCTCATATTTCTATATTTTTATATTTTTATATTTTTATATATTTTATATTTTATATTTTCATATTTTTGAATTTTTATTTTTTTATATATTTTATATTTTATATTTTATATTTTTAATTTTTATGTTTTTATATTTTATATTTTCATTTTTTTATATTTTATATTTCCATATAAAACACATGTTTATGTTCTGTTCTAAAGTTGGTGAATGAATCCGAAGTATTAGAAAAAATAAATCTAATGTGAAAGGGTTAGGGGTTAGGGTTTAGGCTAGCTTCACATGCATTCGGTTTCATTCAGTATGGTTCGTTACTGAAAACGAATGAGGCTTTCATACATGACAGGTTTTAATTCATTCGGTTCTTATTAGGTATTTTCTTCTCAAAAACAGCTGTGTTTCGATTTTCACAGTTCATGCTGGTATATTCAAATATAAAAGCTGGTGTTAAATTGTAAGATGCTATTTCTTGAACAACAAAATATTATTTCAAAGTTAATTAAAAATTGTGAATTATTTGAATAGTTTCCTTTTGTTTTGATTATGTTAATTTTGGATGTTCAGAGAGATTATTTTTTTAAATTGAAAATTTGTTCCTTGTTTTGACACATGGTATATAAATAAACTTCATCTTTTCTCTCCATTGATGAAATCATGTAATATTCGTGGAAAAAAAATTCTCCCTGAGTTTTAATTTATATCTTTCATATTTTTTTAGCAAACTATTAATTGAGAAAAAATGTTCATGAATTGACCATGATTTTGACTTGGAAAATTTTGAAACAGATAATCAGGTTAAAATAAAAACAAAAAAGCAAAGCATGTTTAAAAGACTTTGTTTTTTCCTGTTTCCCCAGCAATGAATTTGAATATGATAAAACCCATTCGTGTCTAGGGGGCGTTCAGTACTATGCGGTTGCTATTCGGTACCGAATTCAAACCGAATCATTGTTTCACACTTATCGGAATTTGCTGAAAACGAAACAAACCGAACCAAACCGAAAGTGTGTGAAAGTAGCCTCTCGCTAGCAACGAATACCTGATGGAACTTATTGAAGTCAAGGGGGCGTTCGGTTCTATGCAGTTTCTATTCGGTACGGAATTCAAACCGAATTACTGTTAGGTTAGCCTTATTTGGGTTATATTTAATAATGTTACATTAGGGTAGATCAGGTTTTTGCTTTGGAATTGCAATATGCTAGAAGGGGTTGGGGTCCAGGTAGAGTTATATTTGTTGATGTTTCAAAGGTGGATGGAAAGGTTAGGGGGTTGGGATATTGATTTGAAATGGCACTATGCTGACTTAGTTATAGGTGTTTTTTTAACATCATTTAAATAACAACCGTTATATTTTATGAATTATATTATTCAAAAGTACTCTTTCTTTTAGGCCTACCATACAATGTTCAGTCCGGGCCTTAAGGCCGATCGAAACGTGTATGGTGTCGCCTCAAGACGAAAAGTGGTCTCAAGGCCGGATTTCGGCCGCACTGGAATCCAGTGAGGCCCGGCCTCAAGACGGATTAATATTATAATTGCTCTTGAGATGGAACTGAACGTGAATGGGAAACCTGGTTTCGTCTTAAGGCCAAAACACCCACTCTTCCCCCTCCACCATATTTTCCTCCCTCGGTCAACACGTTTTGAACGTGTTAAGGGTAGCAAATTATTCGAAAAATCGATTTCTTTTTGTTCCAAGTAACGCAATGTTGCTGTCAATTTTTCATGTGGCGTTATTGCTTTCCTCATCACAGAATCTTCTTTTGAAATTAACAAGGTGACCATTCTTAATAATTCCAAATAAGTTGGCTTATCCATTCTTAGATAGTTTTTCCAATCTTTTGGGTGACATTGCAACTCTGACAATAAGTTTACGTGGGTGAACTTCGTCCTTTCAAGCCATGACTTCGCCCACATGCTCCTTTTCCTTTTTTTATATTTTTTATATTTCCATATAAAACACATGTTTATGTTCTGTTCTAAAGTTGGTGAATGAATCCAAAGTATTAGAAAAAATAAATCTAATGTGAAAGGGTTAGGGGTTAGGGTTTAGGCTAGCTTCACATGCATTCGGTTTCATTCAGTATGGTTCGTTACTGAAAACGAATGAGGCTTTCATACATGACAGGTTTTAATTCATTCGGTTCTTATTAGGTATTTTCTTCTCAAAAACAGCTGTGTTTCGATTTTCACAGTTCATGCTGGTATATTCAAATATAAAAGCTGGTGTTAAATTGTAAGATGCTATTTCTTGAACAACAAAATATTATTTCAAAGATAATTAAAAATTGTGAATTATTTGAATAGTTTCCTTTTGTTTTGATTATGTTAATTTTGGATGTTCAGAGAGATTATTTTTTTAAATTGAAAATTTGTTCCTTGTTTTGACACATGGAATATAAATAAACTTCATCTTTTCTCTCCATTGATGAAATCATGTAATATTCGTGGAAAAAAGATTCTCCCTGAGTTTTAATTTATATCTTTCATATTTTTTTAGCAAACTATTAATTGAGAAAAAATGTTCATGAATTGACCATGATTTTGACTTGGAAAATTTTGAAACAGATAATCAGGTTAAAATAAAAACAAAAAAGCAAAGCATGTTTAAAAGACTTTGTTTTTTCCTGTTTCCCTAGCAATGAATTTGAATATGATAAAACCCATTCGTGTCTAGGGGGCGTTCAGTACTATGCGGTTGCTATTCGGTACCGAATTCAAACCGAATCATTGTTTCACACTTATCGGAATTTGCTGAAAACGAAACAAACCGAACCAAACCGAAAGTGTGTGAAAGTAGCCTCTCGCTAGCAACGAATACCTGATGGAACTTATTGAAGTCAAGGGGGCGTTCGGTTCTATGCAGTTTCTATTCGGTACGGAATTCAAACCGAATTACTGTTAGGTTAGCCTTATTTGGGTTATATTTAATAATGTTACATTAGGGTAGATCAGGTTTTTGCTTTGGAATTGCAATATGCTAGAAGGGGTTGGGGTCCAGGTAGAGTTATATTTGTTGATGTTTCAAAGGTGGATGGAAAGGTTAGGGGGTTGGGATATTGATTTGAAATGGCACTATGCTGACTTAGTTATAGGTGTTTTTTTAACATCATTTAATAACAACCGTTATATTTTATGAATTATATTATTCAAAAGTACTCTTTCTTTTAGGCCTACCATACAATGTTCAGTCCGGGCCTTAAGGCCGATCGAAACGTGTATGGTGTCGCCTCAAGACGAAAAGTGGTCTCAAGGCCGGATTTCGGCCGCACTGGAATCCAGTGAGGCCCGGCCTCAAGACGGATTAATATTATAATTGCTCTTGAGATGGAACTGAACGTGAATGGGGAAACCTGGTTTCGTCTTAAGGCCAAAACACCCACTCTTCCCCCTCCACCATATTTTCCTCCCTCGGTCAACACGTTTTGAACGTGTTAAGGATAGCAAAATTATTCGAAAAATCGATTTCTTTTTGTTCCAAGTAACGCAATGTTGCTGTCAATTTTTCATGTGGCGTTATTGCTTTCCTCATCACAGAATCTTCTTTTGAAATTAACAGGGTGACCATTCTTAATAATTCCAAATAAGTTGGCTTATCCATTCTTAGATAGTTTTTCCAATCTTTTGGGTGACATTGCAACTCTGACAATAAGTTTACGTGGGTGAACTTCGTCCTTTCAAGCCATGACTTCGCCCACATGCTCCTTTTCCTTTTTTTCTTTTGGACACTGCACACATTATAATTGCAATAGCTTGTAGGTCTTCAATAGATAACATGTCGTCTTGAACTGAATTTACTATCATGAAATGTGTTGCACTAAAACTTGACTGAAATTGCACTAAAATATTTCACAAATCTGCACAAAACAATGCCCACCTTCCAATAGAGCTACCGCGCGACTGGATACAGTCACAAAGAAATAAATATTCCTCCTACTTTGTGATACAGTACTGGATACGCAACGGCTCCAAGGCTGATCGGTACGTGAGTGGGGAGACCGCCATTGAGGCCCGGCCCTAAGAACGGGACTGAACAGTCTGGGCCTTAAGACCGATCGAAACGTGTATGATAGGTCTTATTGAACAGCATTATAATATATTGATTATGATATTGAATTCAATGATAAACCATCATTGGATAATAATAGAATTACTGAAATCAAAATAGAATGACGATTGGCTCCAGTCACAGTGCTCGGTAACCATCATAACAAAGAACGTTACATTCAAAGAACTGACTGAATGAAACGGGGAAAAAAAAACGTTATTACTAGTGCAAGCGCAATACGGTGCTGACTGAGATCAAGAGTGATTGGTGCGCAAACGCACTTCTTCAAACAACAATCTACAAAGTTGAAAGTTCCAGAATTTTTACTTGTCGTCATTTTCATTTTCAGTGGTGTGGTACATGGACATGGTACTAGTGGTAGCTTGTAGATTATAGGCCTATCTGGGCAAAACTCTAGCCTGTATGCTCCCCCTGTTATCTCAGTTATTATTGAAGATATCGACTCAATTTTTTTTTAAATGAAAGAGGAGGAAAAAATAAAGCGCGCTAGCCTATTTTTATACGATTTAGTTCGACTTTAATATTAGAAATAGCTGTTTCAAACTAACCTTATTTTGAAGAAAGGACGATTCTAAATATATTATTATCTTAACTATTTTGAAGGTATCAACTCAATTTTTTTTCTGATGAAAGAAGAAGGAAAAATAGGTGTTGCTTCTATGAATTTTATTTTGAAAGACTAATTAAAACATTAAAGAAACAGTTTGAATTTCTGAAGTGAGACTCAACAATGAAGAATGAGGTTATGTAAACAATCAAGATGTAAGGCGTCATCTTGACAGGCAAGACATCAAAAGCCAATAGCACAGCTATTGACTCGTATATATGGCCGAATTAAAGATTTCAAAATAAGCGATTGCTCGAATGAATGTTCTCATCAATTCAACTTTTTCGAAAGTGATTGAAGAGGTAACTGCAGGCAAGCATGGACATTGGAATACAATATAATTGATTAATCGATGAATTAAATAGAAATTGGATATTATTCTGGGGATTTTTCAGTAAATTAACATTAAGTTTCTAAAGCTGACCCTGAAACAGAACAGAAATTGGTAATTTTTCATAATATGTGACTAACAATATTGTATTGCACAATAATTGTATCTCAACTATTTTTGAAGATATCAATCAATTTTTTTTAAATTGAAGAGGAAGAAAAAATAGGTGTCGATAATATAAATTTTATCCTGAAATACTAATTTAAACATTAAAAAAACAATTAGGTTCTGGTCAATTAATGTCAGGTTCAAGTCATTCACATTTATAGTAATTAAGATGATTGAATAGAAGAATTGAACATTGAGATAGGATTCAAGAGTTAAGATAAAGAGATTTTTCGAAAGTAGAGACTTTTAGAGTATGGAAAGAACTATAATGTTAAGAACTAGGAGTGAACAATGTACAAACCTTTACTTTTGATCACATTTTCTTATTTATGACAATGATAAATTTTAATTGAATCAACTTGTTATATATATTATATATATATATATAATATATTTGAACTACCGCCTATACAGAGTAGCCAACATAAAATATTGCACAGAAATGAAGAAAAACACTATTCAATTTATTACCAACAACATTTATTATACATGAATATGATATGATTATTACAAACATTTGCATTATAATCTAAATTATTATCCATTGTACATTTCTACACTACAACATTCGAAAATATCAGGCATTGAATTTGAAACACAAAGTGCCGGTTGCACAACAGCCGGTTAAATTTCAACCGTGATTAATTATACGAGAACCAATCAGAGAAGCTGTCTTATCAAAAAGGCCTTCTCTGATTGGTCCTCGTGAAATTAATCACGGTTAAATTTTAACCGGCTGTTGTGCACTGGACAAAGACAGACACATTCATAAGGCACTGTTCACCTTTTCTAGTATTTTCTATTCTGTATCATATTTGATTTAACAATATAAAGTGTTCAATAAAGATCATTGAAATAATTCTTCTGAGAGTTCTTATTCTTCCAAAAATACACAACAGAACTCTTGAATCAAGTCAAATAATTACTAAGCTGAACAAGTATGACCAAAGCTTACTGATCCTGGGCCAAGACCAAATCTCTCCTAAACTAAGCTTTTTCTAATCTGAGTTTTTCCTAACCTAAGCTTATCCTAAAATTAGCTTCACCTAACTTGAGTTTTTCCTAACCTAAAGCTTTTCCTAACCTAAGCTTTCACTAACCAAAGTTTTCCCTAACCAAAGCTTTTCCTAACAAAAGCTTTACCTAACCTTAGCTTCTTCTAACCCAAGCTTTCCCTAACACTTGACTTTTTCCTGACCTAAGCTTGTCCTAACCTAAGCTTCTCCTAACCTTTGCTTCTCCTAACCTAAGTTTCTCCTAACTCAAGCTTTCCTAACCTAAGCTTTTCCTAACCAAAGCTTTCACTAACCAAAGCTTTCCCTAACCCAAGCTTTTCCTAACCTAAGCTTTACCTAACGTTAGCTTCTCCTAACCTAAGTTTTACCTAACCCAAGCTTTACCTAACCTTAACTTTTCCCAACCAAAGCTTTTCCCAACCTAAGCTTTTCCTAACCTGAGCTTTTTCCCAACCTAAGCTTTTCCCAACCTTAGCTTTTCCTAACCAAAGCTTTCCCTAACTAAAGCTTTTCCTAACCTAAGCTTTCACTAACCAAAGCTTTTCCCCAACCAAATCTTTCCCAACCTAAGCTTTTACAAACCAAAGCTTTCCCTAACTAAAGCTTTTCCTAACCTAGGCTTCCTCTAACCTAATCTTTTCCTAACTCAACAGTTTCCTAACCCAAGTTTCTCCTAACCCAAGCTTCTCCTAGCCTAAGTTTCTCCTAACTCAAAGCTTTTCCTAACCTAAGCTTTCACTAACCAAAGCTTTCCCTAACTAAAGCTTTTCCTAACCTAAGCTTACTCTAACCTAATCTTTTCCTAACTCAACAGTTTCCTAACCTAAGTTTCTCCTAACCCAAGCTTCTCCTAACCTAAGTTTCTCCTAACTCAAAGCTTTTCCTAACCTAAGCTTTCACTAACCAAAGCTTTCCCCAATCAAGCTTTTCCTAACCTAGAGCTTTTCCTAACCTGAGCTTTCACTAACCAAAGCTTTTCCTAACCTAAGCTTTACTTAACTTAGATTCTCCTAACCTAAGCTTTCCCCAATTTTAACTTTTCCTGACCAAAGCTTTTCCTAACTCATGCTTTTCCCAACCTAAGCTTTTCCTATCCTAAGCTTTTCCTAACCTTAGCTTCACCTAACCTAAGTTTCTCCTAACTCAAAGTTTTTCATCACCTAAGCTTTCACTAACCAAAGCTTTTCCTAACCTAAGCTTTACTCAAACTTAGATTCTCCCAAACTTAGCTTCTCCTAACCTAAGCTTCCTCAACCAAAGCTTTTCCCAACCTAAGCTTATTCCTCACCCAAGCTTTTCTCAACCTAAGCTTTTCCTAACCAAAGCTTTTCCTAACTTAGCTTCTCCTAACTGAGCTTTTCCTAACATAGGCTTTCCCTAACCTTAGATTTTCCCAACCTTAGCTTTTCCTAACCAATTTTTCCCCAACCTAAGCTTTCCCTAACTTGTGCTTTTTTTAACCTAAGCATTTCCTAATCGAAGCTTTCCCCAACCAAAGCTTTTCCTAACCTAAGCTTTCACAAACCAAAGCTTTCCCTAACCAAAGCTTTTTCTAACCTAATTTTTTCCCAACCCAACAGTTTCCTAACCTAAGTTTCTCCTAACCTAAGCTTTTCCCAACTAAGATTTTCTCAACCTAAGTGTTTACAAGCTAAGACTTCCTAACCAAATCCTTTCTATGCAAAATCTTTTCAACCAAACTCCCCCTAACCAAAACTCTCCTAACCTAACCTTTTTTAACCCAAACCTTTGTAACCTGAGTTTTTTATTATCCCCAACCTAACAAAGCCTAACTCAAACTACCAACCATTGAGCTCCCCTCAACCAAGCATTTCCCAACCTAATATAACAAAGCCTTACCAGATAAAGACTGAGCAACCCTCAGACTTGCTCAGTCTCATCACTTAAGGTTTGATAGTCACATCAAACTTTGGTAGGTAGGGTTCATCAATATCGTTAGATACAGGAGAAAATGTGGTCAGCAGTAATGGTTAGCTCCATTTAAAAATATTCTCAACATTTTTCAGGCAAACAACCGGCACATTTTTGATATTTTCCAGATTTCCTATCAACTTCATCAATAGCATTAAATACAGGAGAAAATGTGGTCAGCAGTAATGGTTAGCTCTTTGATGGGATTAGAATATTTTTTTTTCAAATTTGATACATTTGAGTTCTAATTCAAAATGATTTTTTCCCAAAATTGGAATTTTTTTGAAAAAATTGAAGATAGTGAAAATTATAACTGGAACCGTTTTAATCATAAGTTAGCCTGTGGTACTTTTCTGTAAGTTGTATAATTCTGAATGATTGAATAAATAAATAAAATTTAATTATTAATACCGTACCTAAATGAGACTTTACAAATTTAGTTACTTCACCCATTGGGTTACCAATTTTTTCAAAAAAAGTATTCCAATTATGGGAAAAAATGTAGATCAAATTATAATTAAATATATCAAATTGAAGTTTGTAAAACAATAACAATAAAAAACAATAAAATAAATATTGAACTCTTGAATCATTAATCGAACAAGTTGATATCGGAATCTTTCTTATCGAGCAATTTCAAAACCGATGACAACTCTATTAATTTAGCATGCTTCAAATTTGTGACCTTTAGAGAATAGAGCAGCAACTCCATAACTCCAAATAAGTTGGCTTATCCATTCTTAGATAGTTTTTCCAATCTTTTGGGTGACATTGCAACTCTGACAATAAGTTTACGTGGGTGAACTTCGTCCTTTCAAGCCATGACTTCGCCCACATGCTCCTTTTTCTTTTTTTCTTTTGGACACTGCACACATTATAATTGCAATAGCTTGTAGGTCTTCAATAGATAACATGTCGTCTTGAACTGAATTTACTATCATAAAATGTGTTGCACTAAAACTTGACTGAAATTGCACTAAAATATTTCACAAATCTGCACAAAACAATGCCCACCTTCCAATAGAGCTACCGCGCGACTGGATACAGTCACAAAGAAAGAAATATTCCTCCTACTTTGTGATACAGTACTGGATACGCAACGGCTCCAAGGCTGATCGGTACGTGAGTGGGGAGACCGCCATTGAGGCCCGGCCCTAAGACCGGGACTGAACAGTCTGGGCCTTAAGACCGATCGAAACGTGTATGATAGGCCTTATTGAACAGAATTATAATATATTGATTATGATATTGAATTCAATGATAAACCATCATTGGATAATAATAGAATTACTGAAATCAAAATAGAATGACGATTGGCTCCAGTCACAGTGCTCGCTAACCATCATAACAAAGAACGTTACATTCAAAGAACTGACTGAATGAAACGGGGAAAAAACCGTTACTAGTGCAAGCGCAATACGGTGCTGACTGAGATCAAGAGTGATTGGTGCGCAAACGCACTTCTTCAAACAACAATATACAAAGTTGAAAGTTCCAGAATTTTTACTTGTCGTCTTTTTCATTTTCAGTGGTGTGGGCGTGTGGTACATGGACATGGTACTAGTGGTAGCTGGTAGATTATAGGCCTATCTGTAAGGGGTAAGTTTTTTTTGGGCAATTTTTTGAACAACCAATTGCTCAAATAATCATTATATCTACGTAAAAGGGAGAATATTATTTTATTTGTTCAAGTTTTAGTTTATTAGCAGTTTCTCCAATTCATTCCTAAACCATTCACATGCGGTATAAAAAACGGCTAGCCGGTGAGCTACCGCTGTTAGCTAGGCCAACTCAGATATTTTTGAAGATATCGGCTCATTTTTTTAATAAAAGAGGATGATAAAATGAAGCGCGCTAGCCTATTTTGATACAATTTAATTTAATTTTAATATTAAAAATGATAGTTGTTTTAAAACTAACCTTATTTTGAGGAAACGACAATTCTAATAAATTATATTAATTACAGTAAATATTATTATTGAAATACTCGTTAATCAATCAACTATTTTGATGAAATTATGCAAAATATTTTCATTCAATTGTAGTTGAAATGACCATATGATGAATTTTAGGTTAGAAATTGATCAATTATATAGTTGGTAATCAAAACCTAACACACAGAGTATCAATGCAGTAAGATTCAAATTCACATCAGTAAAAGAAAAGGTTAGGAGGTTAGGTTTTTGCCTTTAAGTGGTAATAAGTTATGTTGATATTTTTCGATGTAAATTCTTACAAGGTACATCCTTACAAGGTGTCATTCTAGACAATCACCTGTCTTGGAAACAGCATATATAGTGTCTATGTAGGAAACTTTCATCAGCAACATTTGTCATTAGGAGAATAAGAAATTTAGATATCTCCAATAATAACTGAGCGGTAGCTCACCGGCTAGACTTTAGCCGATATCTAAATAGGCTACCATAATATTGTAGCATTTCAGTAAGCATTAACATAACCTCTATAAGCTCATGATCAGCATGGATTTTTTTTCGATCGATTTTTTAAAAGTTATAAGAGCAAAAATATAAAAAAATTTTAGGCAAACGTGTTTTTTTCAAAAATGATACACCTTCAAGAGCGGATACCTCGAAAACTAGAGAAGATGTGAAATGAATATTGTAGGAAATTATGTGAGCTTTAATTTCTTATATAACAGTTATGTCCGTAAGATACATAGTTTTCGAGTTAAATGCGAGAAACCAAAAATTGTACCTTTGAACTACCCCATCCCCTGAGCACAAGAGGTAGGGTTGGGGACTTTTGATATGTTTACCTCCTTACTACCCTAAACAGAACTGCGGGGTCAAAAATTGTCTTCCAAACTTTTCCCTCTACACCCTCTTTTGAGCATTCATTGCCTGGACTAATAATTCGACAAAGCAAATGGCAGCATCCTTTTCTTGCTTCTCAATGATGCCATATTGTTTTTCAACAACGTAGAAATATAATTGGTTATGTCTAACAAAATATTCATTCTCAATAATTAAAATTATAATTGGAAATAGTTATTTGTGTAACTAGTGCGCAAAGTGACAGTTTGCTGCACCGAAAGAAACGTTTACTGAGTGCGGAATGGTTTCTTGAGTGCAGCAAACAAACTTTGCGCACGTATTTCACATTAAATTTTTCCTACAGTTACCATTGAATATGAAAAGTGGATAATTATGGGTAAAATTCCCTGAAATCCATCAAATGTTTTTCTGTGTAATTTTATTATTAATAAAAACCTTAATTTATTTAAAATTGAATAATAATAATTGAATTATAATTATTAGTAATTCAATTGAAAATTTATGTGACTGCTTGAAGGGGGTTTATGTTATGTAAGCATTGAAATGACTATGATCAAGGCACATAATGGCAAGGCAACACTGTTCTCTACTGCCATTATAACGTGGACCTCACTATGAGTGCAGTTACCAACTTAATTTTGATTTTGCTGCACTGGTGCTCCATTCACCTACTAACTATTTTGCGTTGTCATGCTGCAAATCTGTAGTACCGAAAGTACTCACTTTGCGCACTAGTGCGGAAAAGTGATTCTTTGCGGCCTGCAATCAGTGCACAAATGGTCACTTTTCAAGGTATCTGTAGGAAAATATATTTTCTGGACGAATAAAATATTAATTATCGATCTATAATGAAGAAAAGAACTGGCTTATACATGTACGGGATAGGAAATACACGAATGACGCATCATCACATCTGAACTACTAAACTTATTAACTCATTTTTGTTAATAGAATAATTTATTATAATTTTAATAATTAGAACAAATTTGTTCAATTTTTGATCTAAACCTTACGTAAGATATAAAGTCCAATCAAATCGGTTTTATATAGTAAATTATTACAGTTGTTGTTCAATATCAGCAAGGAACTATAATATGGTTATATTATAACTTAATCCAATCTATTTTTGTTTCAAACAGACCCTTGCGGAGATCGGGTTACCTGCTGGTTCTATATAAGAATGAACAGTTGCATCAGGTATACCGGTATGAGCTATCCTCTATAGAAGGTAGTGGCAAGGCAGCGAACCGGCGGCGCTGTTATCCTATTATTTCAATAATAAGCTTTCATAATTGAAATGGAATATTTTGTTAATCAATTATATTTCTACATTGTTGAAAAACGATCTGGAAATTTTGCGGAGGTAGAGAAGGATAGCGCTATCTGCTTTGTCAAACGATGGACAAGGATAGCAACACTAATGTTGATCAAATACTACCATTATAACGTCAACCTCACCATACTGGCTCCATAACAAGACAGTGTTCAAACACAACTTTTTTGACCAGATACTGAGTCATCGTTGAATATGCTGTTGAACTTGGTGTATTTTATTGATGCTAATGTGCTGTGTCATGTTTTTGTATACCGGTAGCTGATAATGAAATGGGTTTGTATGAATGAATTTGTTCATGAGTTTGAATAACAACCTCAAACCTCAACAACTAGAACTTGAACAACCTATAGGCATTCTCTTTTATACTATCATTGTAATACTGTTTGTGCTTAGTTAATCTATTCATTACTAAACGATTAAAACATCGTTGAAAGGCTCCAATATCCAATGTCGTGATAAAGGCCAGGGTTTCCCGGATAGATTGTGCCAAGTAATTAAAAACATTGTACATAAACTGTAGACAGTGTCTCAGTCTAGCAAAGCTTCCATTAAAAAAATCCTTCAAGTGACCCATTTCATTATCAGCTACCGGTATACAAAAACATGACACAGCACATTGAGCCACCGCGACAATGAGTTTCTCAATACAATTACTGGGCTCGCCCCTACTGAGTCTGATAGGCAGTTGAACATTCGTATATTTAACACTGGAAAACTATCCTCTACTCTTGAAAGGTGACATCGTGATACATCCAAGTTGACCCTCCCATGAGTTCCTTGTAAATGCATTTTCTCTCTTCTGGTGAATGTGTAGATGTTTTTCCTGACATGTAGGAGCAATGATAGTATGTACAGTCCATGAACTGTTTGGATACCCAAACGCTGGAATATGGGCTGGCAGTGTGCATCATACACGCTACATGTCATTACACGGAGTGCCTTCTTCTGGAGCAGGAGTATGTTCCTCACATGCGCCGAGTGACCCCGTATCAAGATGCCATACTGAATGTGGCTGGTAAATACCGTATGGTACAGCATCAGTAGGCGTTCAACACTAAGCAGCCCCCTCATCTTACTTATCAACAGAAAATAAAAAGAACAATAATTTCATATATAATTTGCTACAGGTCAATAACTTATTAGATAGTTTCTCTCGAAATAGTGATAATCATGACTATAATACCAGAATATACTCTGATCTCCGAACTCCTCACCTAAGACTGTCGCCACATAAAAGTCATACATATCAAAGAAAGACTATGTATTATTCGATAAACTTTCTCTTAGAGTAAGAAATTTGCATGTAAACCGCTTCAAGTCAGTAATGAATAATTGGTTTTGAAAAAAAACATTGAAAAATTCATGGACTGTGATACTAGTATCCTAGAATTGTAACTCCAAATTACTTTTTCGGTTTTCATATTTTATGTAATGACTATGTGTTTCATGTTTCATGGTTGACTATGTGTTAAGTTAATTTACAAAGCCTATTGCATCTATGTTTGTTTCATGGCCCATAACTATGCTTATTCTTATTCTCATTCATATTCAAATTTAACCTTCTCCTTTGTCCCACACCTGTGGGATAGATGGCATCATAAAATTCAATTTTAATACATGCAATTACACTCACAACCATTCAGATGGCAGATCCAAACAGTGACCAATTTTAAAGAAAATTCAAATCAGCACCCTTCACCCATAAATTCATTCACACTCTAATATGCCTTGTCACAAAGCAGCTTCCTGGCGGTTCTCTTAAAGGCAGTCCCATTCAACTGCTTCACACCAGGAGTTTAATTGAAGAAAATACAAAATAGGAGCTTTTTTATAAAATTCAATTATTCAGATACTAAATTTCAAAGGGAATTGAAACTCTTATTGATAATATTCTGTTCTTCATACAGGTTAGTAAGCTGAATCTTGAAATTGGCACTATGAAAAATTCAAGAGGGTATTTGAGTTGTTATCTTCATCTAGCTGTTCCTCAAGGGCTGAACCAGGTTAGTGTATTCTGTAATTTATACACTTTATTGTTCTAAATTCGAATCACTATTGAATTTAATTTTATTGTGAAAAATTATTTTTCAGCTCTATTTGGTGATATATTTTACAAATCGGATTAATTTTTTTCTTGGAAAAATGCTCCTTTTCCTTTAAATTTTCCGTGACTTAATCTTTACTCTTTGATGTACAGTACCAACATAATATCTCTTAAATAGATGGAGTTCTCACTCAAGATGTCAAAATTCAACAACATAAAATCAACTGATAAATCCATTAAACTGGATAAAACAGCTAATACGGACAGAACCTACAATTCAATATTTTTAAACTTTATATTTTGCACCCATATTGCCCTATTAATAGGATGAGAATTTTGCAAGAGCAAAATTTCACTCCTATCAGAATTTTAATTTGATTTTTCTCAATATGTCTAGCCTACATTACTTTGAACCTATACAGAGTGTTTCCAAACTCCCTACCAATATTCTAAGGCATTGTTCCTGGGTATAATCATATCTAAATATTATTTTAAAACTGTCCGAAAGTCCTTAGTTACTACAAAGCTGCCATTTTGATTTTTACACTTACCATTTTCTTTCTAGATAATGACTGACAATTTTGTTTCCTAGATACCTAATGGATGAACATACGGAAGTGAAACATTGCTCAAACATTTATGACAACTAGACATAGATATAAACATTTTTCAAACTCATAACAAAAAATAGCGGCCGTTTAAAATGTTATTTCTTGAATAACAAAAAACACCGTGTTGATTTTACGAAAAACTTATAGGAATAATTTTTCTAATAAATTTAATTAAAAGTCGATTGATTCCTCATTTTTCAAGATTGAAGGAATATCAAGTGAAATATGGCAGCTTTAGTGGTGGGTGATTATTATGGTTGGGATTATTATTCAAGAACGTAACTTGTTTTTAAATAAAGGTGGGCTTTGGTTTGTGCTTAACTGCTGACGTCAAAATCATAGGAGCATTTTCGTTTATGCAATTATTCACTGTGGACCGAACATTGTACGCGTTCGATTGCGGCAGGACTCATCCAGAGGCAGTCTCTCGGCCATCAGCAGGGAATTCCATCCTCACATAATTATCTTGTAGAAGATCCAACAGGCAACAGTAAAAGACAAACCAAATGAGTTTTTTAAGAGAGAAGCGTTTTTGCACAGTTGCAGTGGACGAGTCGGCCGGGCAGTTAGCTCTTTGATTGGCTGGTTTCCAGCTGATCCCCGAACGCCAACCCAATCAGCTAATAATCAGTCAATCGGAGAGCTTCCTGCCCTGCCGGTGCAAAGACGCTTCAGTCTTAAAAAACTCATTTGGTTTGTCTTTTACTGTTGCCTGTTGGATCTTCTAAAAGATAATTTGTTGAGATCTCACACTCAACACTGAAGCTGCTGCAACAGTCGTGGGGATGTGCGTAAACGTATGAAACTATACATCAAATTGAAGAGAATTTGATGCTCTATAAGTTCATGATCAGCATGGATTTTCCCCATCGATATTCTAGAAGTTATAAGAGCAAAAATAACAAAAAATTGAAGGAGAATGTATTTTTTTCAAAAATGGCACATTTTTTTAGAGCGGATATCTCGAAACGTGAAAGAGATATAGAAAATGTTGTTTGATCAATATTGTAGGAAATTATGTAAGCTTTAATTTCTTGTAGGATAGTCATGTCTGTAAAATGCATAATTTTCGAGCTATATGCGAGAAACCAAAAAATGGTACCTTTGAACCACCTACACCCCCTTAGCTAAGGGGGTAGGGGTGGGTACTTTTGATATGTTTACCTCCTCACTTCCCTAAACAGAACTGCGGGGTCAAAAATTGTCTTCCAAATTTTTCCCTCTATAACACTTCGTTGACTGGGCTAATAATATTTCTTTGAAATGTATTTCACTCTACTTTTCAGTTTTTAATTCTCATTCAATAGAATTAAAGTTGAAAAATCTCCTCAATCCTTACTCGTGTTATTATAATTACAATTAAAGTTTTTGATTTCTTGCAACAGGAGAAGTATGACATACCCAACGGCTTTTGGATGAATCAACAAAAACTTCAACCAACAGCTCCACTGCATCTAAAAACGGCATATGATCGTCAACCGGACAATATTCGAGTTAGTTTAATAATTTCCATATTATTTTGAATACCTCCCTATTCATGACTTAATTTTTAAATTCTTATATAATACATCACCGTACTCAACTTACTTCCACAATATTATTATTTGTCAAAAATGATTCCTATTTAATGGAATAATAACATTTAAAAGACTTATTATTACACATGATTAACACTCCAGTACCCGCGTAAGGCCCAGTACCCCCAGACATGTGTTTGTGCTTATCGTTAGCTTCACTGCATTATCATAACTCTCAGTACATTTTCATCAACGATTTCTGAGTATGTTAACGTCGCGTCCAAATTTCCTGTAGTTTTGCGTTCAAACGCAAAGGTGTCCGACTTTCTGGTCTGACTATTTTATAGTACTGTAATAAACTATTCTCATGTCAAAAACGATTCCCAACTCGCCTTCAAATTTATAATACTATTATTTTGATACTATTCAATATTTCTAACCTTATATTATAACTTTATGCATTTTATCATTTTTAACAACTGTCATCAAATTTATCACTTCAGCTTTAAAAACACAGCTGATAAGTGAAGGCGGGCGTAGGAGTTCACCAACTGGTTATAACTTCAAAATCATCACTGAGTCATTCCATTACTTTGTTAGAAAATATAAAAAATAACTATTCCAACTTATATTGCCATGATGGCCAGAATACCGAGTGGGGCACCGAGAGAAGACCCCACGCGAGCACTCACGTCAGGATATCAGTCGCGAGTACTAGAGTGTCAACAGATGTTTGAAGTTGTTCCAGGTAATTGGTCCAACCCCAAACATTGTGAGATGACTAGATCATTCTTTGAAGCTCAAGTTCAACAAAGTATTCGATTGTAACAAGTATCAAAGCATTTTTGAATACTTATATGGATTTAAATCGAATTACGTGATATATTGAATTGATTTTTAAATATTTGATCTAAATATGATTGAAATATTCTAAAATATTAAGAACACCATCTCACTTGCATAGAATAAAAATTTAATAGATAATTTCCCTCACAAGGGAATGCTTCAAAAACGTTTTTGACTTGAGATTATTTATCTCGGCTTGATTTCCACGCTGTGATTCATAAAACTATGTACTTGCAAAATAGAGCTGAATGAATTCTACTCACTGCGAGTTTGTTTTTTTAACAAAATTATAACTACTTTATAGTATTTTGCATTGTATTGCAATAGGCTATTAGAAATTGAAAAATCTAAAAAATTATCGTAGAAATATGTATTTATTTTTTTACTCTCAAATTTAAAAAGTTGTTTACACACAGAATTAATCAAATACAGAATTCAATGTTAATTATCAGAATGATAAAAAAATGAAGTTGAATTTGAATGAAGGTAAACTTTGAACTCTTTTATGTCCAGAAATATAACTTTACACCATTAGGCCAGGCGCACACCAGTTAGTCAAGACAAGACAAGATAAGACATGATCAGACACGTTCAGTCAAAATACTTCACATAGTTGCTTATCAAGATGTCTTAATTGCAATGACTAATCATTGTGAGTTGCGTCATAAGCAACAATGCGAAACATTGTCTGATCATGTCGTGTCGTGTCTTGTCTTGACTAACTGGTGTGCGCCTAGCCTTAAATTATTTTATGTTCTAAAAAATGAAATGTTTGCCAATCGAGTCTCCACTATAAACTTATCAAAACTTCATCATAATATCAGTGTGAATTATGTTTTTTTATAAATAATTTCATTTGTTTTATAGGTGGTCTGGTATTCTAATCGTCATGTCAACTTTGGGATTTATTTCTTTCGAACATCGAAACATCGCACACCTCAGAAGAACTTCATTGTTCAGTAGAGGATCAACCAAATGAGCTTCAATCATGATCTACAAGAAAACAACGCGGCTACCATTCTTCTCTGGATATGTGTTCAAGGTAATTTAGCTGGTAGGTGAAAAGAAGTTGAGAAGTTTCCTGTTAGTTGGAGCTCTATGTTTACAACATTAGTCATATTTTAAATTGGAAATAATAACACTCATAATTTGTATTTATACTTGCACTTTTATTACTCGTCAAACACAGGATACAACATAACACACCAAAGCACCAAAGCACACAGAATGACACATCAGTTTTCTACCATAGTTATTGACAACCTTACGGTACAATACACCACATACCTTCTTTCTAAAAATGAACTTATCATATTTTCCTAATCTAACAGATTTTTCACAAATTCATTTTGTTAACAGGTTTTCTTATTCTACTAGTACGTCTTACTTTTACTGCAGGTGCACTCATTCTATCTGGTATTGCCATTCCACTACATGCTTCTGAATCCCCCATAATAATTTCCAGGATTTCCAACTATTTCATTTTTTGTAATTTTTGTCTTACTTACTGCCCTAGTATCTGTTGTCAACTGTTGTTTGCCAATAGCCCTATCACCTCCCCCTGGCAACCAAGTCGGTTGGGTTACTGGGGTACTCTGTTCATGTACTGATTCATCAATGCTTTCACTTAAAGAAAATATATTATCTAAATGCCGTTTCCACAACAACCCATGAAATGTTTCAACCATATAGACATTGGAAGCAAGCTTACTATGGATTGTAGCTTCAATCCACTTGTTAGATTGGAAATCCTTTACCCTAACTCGATCAGTTACATCAAATTCCCCACGATATAATCCATGAGCATTTTGCATTTGTCTAGTCTGAGAACAGACTACTTTATCTCTGATCATCTCTTCTACATTTACAGGCAACAATTTATCAAGTCTGGTCCTAATCTTTCTATCCAAATGCAACTCTGCTGGACTAATACCTGTTGTACAATGTGGCATGCTACGCTAATATAAAAGCAATTTACATACTGCCCGATTTAATGACATTTCCTGAATTAAAATTCTAATTTTATTTTCAAATGTTTTCACAAAATTTTCAGCTGCTCCATTCAAAGATGGATGGCATGGTGCTGTTGTAATATGTTTAATACCATTCCTTCTTAAGAAACTTTCAAACTCTTCTGAACAAAAAGAAGTACCATTATCTGTCACTAACAAAGTTGGAATACCCCAATTACAATAGTACTCTCGCATTGCTTCTATAGTTCTCTTACTTCTAAAATTACTCATTATTTTAAAACCACCCATTTTGAATATGCATCAACAATTACTAAAAACATATTGTTGCAAAAAGGACCAAGAAAATCAGCATGAATTCTACGAGCAGGGCCTGTAACCATTTCCAATTACAAGGTGTACTCTTTGGAGGGTAATTTCTCTCAGACAAACACAATTGACATGACTTGACTGACTGTATTTTCAATTTCTCTATCTAATCCTGTCCACCAGACATATGATCTTGCCATAGCCTTCAACTTAACAATGCCCATATGACTACTATGAAGTTTGCTCAAAATATCTCTCTGTAATGACACTGGTATCACTATTCTATGCCCCCACATTAAACAATCCTGTTCAACATATAACTCATTTCGTCTACTTAAGAATGGTTGTAAAGACTTTCTCAAATTCACATCATTCACCTCCTCTGGAAAACCATGATTAATGTAATGTTTTACTCTGCTTAGAATCGGATCTTTTGCTGTTTCTAAAGCTACTTCTCTAAATGACAAAACAGATTTGAAATCATCTTCCACAAAACTAAGATAAGAATAATCGCAAAAATCAAAATTATTTACATGTTCATCATTTTGTGGAATGCGTGACAACCCATCAGCATTTTTTTAGTGTAGTCATCAATTTCAGAAACTGCAATAAATGTTTGAGTGCATTTGCGAGCTTCTTTTAGACATTCATCAGACTCCTGAAACTCTAATTCGGAGCTCTGAGAACACTCAGTTTCTTGTGAAAGCCATGAAGGACCTTGCCACCATAATGAATGACTGATTAATTGATCGGGTGTACAACTTCGGGACAACACATCAGCAGGATTGTCAGGAGAGCTAACATGATGCCACACAGCCTCACTGGTTTTTTCTTGAATCTCTGCAACACGATTTCCAAGAAAGATTTTTCATCGGGATGGTGGGGATTTCAACCAATGTAACACAATCATAGAATCTGAATATAGATAAATGTTGTCCACTCTCTTGTTCAAAATAGGTAAGACCTTAGATAATAGTCTGGACAACAAAACTGCCCCACTTAGCTCAAGTCTGGGTAAGGTCATTTGTTTGAGGGGAGCTAACCTGGATTTTGAACACAACCAATTGCAAGAGACGTGTGGGAATGGATTCAGATCTTCTATAAACAAACCGACTAGAATAGTAGATAATAAACATTCTTGTATAGACCATATATTTTTCAAGGACACCTGTAATACAATAAAACCAAAAATTGCCAATACTTTTACTTTCCTTGCCCTATTACCATAGGTAAAGAAAGTATTGCTTTCCGAAAAAACTCAAGGTACCCCAATTTCTAAATTTCTATATGTTTCAAGGTCCCCTGAGTCCAAAAAAGTGGTTTTTGGGTATTGGTGTGTGTGTGTGTGTGTGTGTGTGTGGTGTGTGTGTGTGTGTGTATGTGCGTCTGTGTACACGATATCTCATCTCCCAATTAACGGAATGACTTGAAATTTGGAACTTAAGGTCCTTACAACATAAGGATCGGACACGAACAATTTCGATCAAATGCAATTCAAGATGGCGGCTAAAATGGAGAAAATTTTGTCAAAAACAGGGTTTTTCGCGATTTTCTCGAAAACGGCTCCAACGATTTTGATTAAATTCATATCTAAAATAGTCATTCATAATCTCTATCAACTGCCACAAGCCACATATCTGTAAAAATTTCAGGAGCTCCGCCCCATCTATGCAAAGTTGGATTTTAGATTCTCAATTATCAAGCTTCAGATACAATTTAAACAAAAAAAATTGAGTGGAAAAGATTGAGCATGAAAATCTCTACAATTAATGTTCAGTAACATATTCACCTAAAATTGAAAATAAGCTCGGAATTCGAGAAAATGCGATTATCCAATTGCAAACTGTTGATTCTATTAAATGATTCACTATGAAGAAATAGCAGACTTCGTAGTCTCCAGCGTTATCGTCCTGTCATCAGCTGGCTCAGATCTTTGTTTATAAGTAGACTTAAGATGCGCGTGAACACTAGCGTCAGGTGATCAATTCTCATAACAGCAAGAAAAGTTGTGTGAGTGCGCAACACCAGATTTTTAAAATGAATATAACAGACAATTTTGCAATTACACTACACATGAATATAACAACTGTCCTTTAGCTCACACACCAGCTGCTCAAAATAATAAAATAACTAAAACAAATTTTAATAAACTTAATTCATATTTACAGGATGAAAAATGGGAATTCCTTAATGCTTATTGTGATGGAGATAATGCTAATTCAATAGATACTATGGTTGAAATATTTATTGATAAATTAACCAATTACATATAACTTTCCCTAGTAGAGATAACACTTAAACATAAGAAAAGACAATTGAAGCCTTGGATAACACAAGGGTTGATAGAGTCTATCAATAGAAGAGACAGAATAGCCAAACAATTGAAAAAAGAGCCATTAAATTTAGATTTGAAAAATGAGTGCACAGCCTACCGAAACTTACTGAATTCCTTAATAAATCGTACTAAAGACGAGTATTACAGAACGAGAATAGGTGAATGTGGAAACAATGCAAAAAAGTTATGATCGTATATTAATGAACTCATGGATAAGGAAGGGAATGAGAGAGATGATATAAAATTAACCGCACATGAATTGAATGAGTACTTTGTAAATGTAGGGGAAAATTATGCCAAGAAAATACCTAGATATAATGATGAATCCTCGTTCAAATTTCAGCATAAGAAAAATAACTTTAGTCTCAATAATTCGTTTTTCCTTAAACCAATCAATGAAGCAGAAGTGATGAATGTTATATGAAGTCTAAAAAATACTACAAGTCCGGGAGTTGACGGTATCAGTAGTATTACCTTGAAAAAAAATAGCAGACCACATTGCATACCCTTTAACGTTAATAATAAATAATTGTTTTAAAAAGGGAATTTTCCCAACATCGTTCAAAGTAGCAAAGATAAAACCACTCTTTAAAGCAGGTGATAGAAACTTGGCAGAAAATCACAGACCGATAAGTTTACTCAGCTCCTTATCTAAAATAATGGAAACATTAATAAAAAATCAAGTTGTTAATTTTTTCGATTCATACAGAATAATAGAAGATCTTCAATTCGGCTTCCAAAAAAACAAAAGTACCGATGATACCCTCATACAGTTTTCAAATGCCGTGTCAGATCTTTTGAATAAGGGACAAAAAACTATAGCTATCTTTCTTGATTTGGCTAAGTCGTATGATACGGTGTCTCATATTCAATTACTCCGTAAACTGGAAAGAGTTGGGATTAGGGGAACTCCATTAAAATTATTCGAGAGCTACCTCTCAAATAGGGTGCAAATTTTAACTCTCAATAATGAGAACGACTTTAGTAGGATGCCACTTTCCGGGTACGGCCTACCCCAGGGTACAGTACTATCGCCTATTTTATTCCTCGACTACGTAAATGAGGTACTGAAATTGGAGCTAAATGGTGGGGAGACTTATTCTTTTGCTGATGACACTGTGTTGTTATTTGAAGGCAATACATGGCATAACGTTTATGAAGCCGCCACGAAAGGCTTCTCCACATTAAAGAGATGGCTGGACATAAATTCCCTTAGTCTCAATATAAAAATAAACAAAGTACATAGCATTTTCGAGAAACATTACTGGACATGAGATCACAAACTGTCTACTCAGATTAAACATGATTTGTAATGTTGACAACCATGTAGTATGTGATTGTCCTGAAATTGAGAGAACAAGTCACTTGAAATACCTAGGGGTAATAATTGAGGAAGGTTTCAAATGGAAAAGACACATAGATTACTTATATATGCAATAGATTGAAATTTATATCAGTATTGAAGGTAACTGTGATGAGAATGTTATACTTTGCGCTATAGTTCAGTCGATACTGCAATATGGGTTAATAGTTTGGGGAGGTACCTTCAACTCTCACCTCTCTACACTATTTATTGTACAGAAAATGATTGTCAAGACAATTTTAAATAGACCAATATTATATCCTTCAATGAGTGCATTCAGTGATCTGAAAGTCATGACTAGTCCGCCAAGTGTATGTGCTTAACATCCTCAAATATTTCAATAGATATAACAACAACTTTAAAAAAATCGATAGCGAAACACATAATACAAGATATAATGAACATAAATTTAAATGTTTCAAAACTCACTTTAATTCGAAAACAACTGATTTATATTGCACCAAGAATAATAAATAGTATCCCAAACGATCTCATAAATCAACAAATAATAATGAAGTATATTACATTGAAAATAAAAAACTGGATAATCCAAGAATATTATTTTGATATCAAACTAATATAGCTTCCATTTTGAAGGTCTATTGCAAAATATTTTTTTTTTGCATATTGTTGAAGGATGCGTATGCGTAAGCCGAACTCCTGGTGGCAAATGATTTTGTCGGAGAAGGCTTAGTTGTTGAAACTGTGCTAGACCCTGAGATCTGCAGATTTTTATCTGATCAATAATGTGATCCTAATTCTAGTGGTTTGAGGGTCTTGGAATTAAAAACATAGATATGCGGTTGACTGACTGCTCTTATAATAATGAGAATAAAATAGAGAATATTACAAAATACATCTTTATTTGGATAATCGAATAATCAATCTGTCTTTGAGAGACCGAATACACACGTCTTTAAGAGACCAAGTATAATACGTCTTTAAGAGACCAAATACTCATGTCTTTAAGAGACCAAATTTACGGGGGCACATCTGATATTGTAGTGGGGGGATCAAGTACTTATCTAAGATCTGTCGTCCTCGAGTCCGGTGTCCAAAGGGTGATGGGTGAGGATGAAGGGTGATGGCCTCCAGGCATCGGGCTAGTGGCATCAGATCGAAGATCATCTTTCAGCCCCGCACGGCAAGGTCAGATGTCTGATATCACCAGCCATCTCGGTCGGCGAATTCGTAAGCCCTTGTTTGACAGCAAGGCATATTTACAGCACAATCCTCGAACGAGTATTCAAGAATACACACACACACACACACACACACACCACACACACACACACACACACACACATACTGGAACAAGGTAACTTACGGGGAGGTGAGAAATGAACATACATTGCGGGGAGGCTGATTTACACACATTTACACACATGTTGGAGACTTAATTTTTGTTTTAGAAAGTATATTAATATGTGTTCAATACAGTTGTAACTTTTTTTTCTGTTAACTTGAAAAAAAAATTACGCATTAAACCTACATAAAGGGGAGAAATGTGTGTACACTTTCACTGAACAAACCGAGGAGAAATGTGTGTACACTTCCACTGCACAAAGCGGGGAGAAATGGTGTGTGCACTTCAAACCCACATTCCGGGGAGGAATTGTGTGTTTAGTTTAACTTACAAAGCGGGGACAAAACCGGTTCTTAACACAAGTTCTGGCTGCAACACTTATTTCGATATTTACTATTCTATTTGATCATAGAATACAATATCGTATGGGTCTTCGAAAGCCAGTTACATGCACATTGATTTTTGAATGATTGTTTTTTGCCATCCTTATGAATTCGAATAAGTGCAACTTGTCAAACATCATCTGTTTGATCTAATAGAATTTCATAAGGACGGTAAAAAATCGATGTGTATGTAACTGGCTTTTACTAAACAGGCTTCACGAATTACAATACGATAATAGGATAGTTGATACAATACATGGTTTTAATTCAGATTCATTCATTGATAGAAATAAAAGGAGATTCCGGTGTCGATAGCATCGAAGTTGCCAGGCTGGTCTGGATCATTTATGAATTTCTCAGTATGCAGTATCCACTCAGCAGCTCTTATACAAACACAAACATTAGTTTCGTTTTACTTGGAATAGTAAGACATTATTTCATTATGTCCATTATTACAATAGATCAATTCAGATCCAGTTAGCTGTTAGAGTAATATAATGTAATTACATTCTATACTCACTGTTCAGATCAGCACAATGTATATAGCCTACTGTATGCAGTGAGTATAGAATGTTACATTCTATACTCACTGACTGCATATTTATACTGTGTAATAGATTTTATTGATTGTTGCAAAGATTTTAAGTCAATGATTCAACAGGAAATCCATGGTAATATTCAACGATTTCAACCTAATGAATTAGATTGTTGTATGACAAAATTGAAATCCCGACAACGTAAATAATTCAGTGAAGTTAACTGTACAAGGTTACTTTTTCTCGTATTTTATTGAGTGATAATGGGAGATGATTTCTGATTCCATATTTGGATTCAACCTTTTGAAGTTTGAAACTTTCAAAGCTGGAATTTTTTTTTTAAACTAGAACTTTTAGGGCCGGTTTCCGAGCTCAGGATTTAGCTAAGTCCCAGACTCTAAACAGCAATAGTCAGAAAATTGGCTTTCCAAAAGGTCAGCTTTTATAATAGAAGTCTTAGTTTTTATTTTCTCATTTCTATAATTGGAAACGTTTTTCCTTGACGGAATTAGACATTCCTGAATAATTCAAAATAGCTGAAACTTTACACTATTTTCTCTTTATTTTATTTTGTGTTCAATTTTCTAGTTTTTCGAGATTTAATTCAAACGTGACTATGACAATGACTGCGACTACGCCCCGTCTTGGAAAACCAAATTTCTGACTCCAGCTGTTTAAAGTCTTGGACTCAGCTAAATCCCGAGCTCGGAAACCGGCCCCTAATGTTTTAAAATGTTCATGTTTGAACTTTTCAAGAGTGTTTAAAAGCTTCTAAAAACCTTACCTGTGAGGCAGAAGTATTATTATCTTAGTAGGTACATTTTTACTAAACATAACTTTATGATAATGTAAAAGCTATATTAAAAACTGCTGTAACTCCCTTGTTTTTGGGTATTTTCGAAAATGGGACTTACGCTTTAAAAATTTGGGGTCGCTGAATCCAAATCCGAATACTTTGAGAAAAGTAATGAGTCATACTCTGAGCAAACGCGTCTGAAATTTGAGATCCCCTTGTGAAAGCCTTCGAGCTGCGAAATATGAAATGATCTGAAATATGATCTTCAGGAGACGGGATTCTGCCGTGTGAAACTAGCCTAAGAAAAACACGACGGCCTAACATTTACATGATCCTAGAAAGTAGTCTACACCTATGTTCACAGAATAATTCAGAATAATGTATCCTATTTGAAAGAGTGGATGCATGCAAAAAAAACAACTTTCAAAGATCCATGTTCATCAAGCCTTCTGTTACTGCAAGAGATATTCTGTATCTTTGTGAGTATCTTTGGGAGGCTCCTTTTCCTTTTATATTATGCAACATTTTGAAAAACTTCGTATATATGTCGACGCGCAATTTAAAAAGGAACATACCTGTTAAATTTCATGGAAATATATTGCCGTATATCGCTGTGAATGCGCAACATATAAACATAAAGAGAAATGCACAGCCGTCGACATGAATCTTAGACCTCACTTCGCTCGGTCAATTATATACAGTGATGTCGGAGTAATGAGGGATTCCTTCTCTTTTCATATTATCCTTAAAATGCAAAATTTGAAAAAAACCTTAGGTATTAATACATCGACGCGCAGTTGAAAAAGGAATATTTCTGCCAAATCTCATAGAATTCTATCAACGCGTTACATACATACATACAGACAGACAGACAGACAAAAGAAAATCCGAGTTAAAACATAGACCTCACTACAATAACTAAATTATTATGATGTAAAACTTTTGTGGGCTATTATTAATTATGCTAGGCTATTTTTGAGACTTGAATGCCAAGCTGAAGATTTTATTACTTTAGATTACATCAAACACTCAATGGAATTATCGAATGTGCATCCATTCACTAAGAGTTTGGAAGTGAGCGAAAAATCTAACAAAATAAAAATAGCAAAGGATAACATAATATTAAACGAACATGACTAATTACAATAAAATATTGTGATGCGAAACTGTTGTAAATATTATTCACATAAAAATTAAAAATAATGTAGCCTATTTATAAGAATGGATGACTGCAAAAAATACATGAAAATATATATTATAGATAGTTACTGATTAATATCATGTTGATAAAGTATGAATATAAAGTGAAACATCATTCATTTTAATTTTGACTTCGTATTTCTATATAGACTCCTCAACATCGCAATAAATTTAGTCGACACTCCCAATTCACTCAGTTTAAAAAATAAAGCCTCTCTGTTCACACTATCGTAGCCCAAAAAGAAACAGTACAACTTCTTTGTAGGTCTATTCAACGTTTTCATTACTATATTGAATAGAACAAAAATATTATCAGTAGCCGAATAACCTCTCCGAAAGCCACACTGATTCTCTTTAATAATCTTTTCTCTTTCCTCCCACAACTGCAACCTTCTCAGTAAAATAAATGAAAATACTTTAGCGACAGCATTTATAAAAGATATGGCTCTATAATTATGCACTTCATTAGTATCACCTTTTTTATGCAATGGAAATATAATTGAACGTGGAAACCCTGTTGGTATCTGTCCACCTCTGACGATGGCATTGGAAAAAGTCAAAATAATCTCTGTAATTTTTTGACGCATTCTTGTAAAACTCAGCAGGAACTCTGTTATCACCTGGAGCCTTATTGTTGCGCATTGTCTTGAAGGCACTTTCCAATTCATTCATATCTATGTCTTTGTCAAGAGTTTGATCTTCAACATTCCTCGCCGCATAATATGTGACTACCCCGCAAACTGATCCAAACACTCGTCTGAAGTGTTCAACCCAATCCTCAGCACTCACAGTTCCCGAAATCTTGAACTCTCTACACTTGAATTTCTTTATCAGAGCCCACAAATCACTGGAATCCTTGACTCTTCTGAATTGTTCTTTTATATCGCTGTAATACGCTTGCCTTTTACTCTTTCATATAATTTTCTCTCACCTGCTCCGAATTTGATTTTCTAAACACATTCAATAGGCTGAACACTCGCTTTCTCATAACCGCACACTCTTTGTCGAACCACTTTTCTCTCCATCCTTCTCTCTTTCTATCAGGTTGGGGCACATAATTTGCAGCTCTATATACAAGATTATTTAATACTTCATAAGTCTCTTCACTACTCTCGGGAAGACCATTTATTTCTCTACAAGCATTGGTGAGTTTAGATATATATTCATTCTTCCTCGCTTCCTTCCATTTCAACTTCGGTAAGAGTGGTAAAATTGTGCTCTCTCTTTCTAGAGTATCAACCGTGATTAGCGTAGCTTCAATTGGGAAATGATCAGATAAAAATTCTGGCACAATAGAAAATTTTCCAACTATTTGCGCTAATTCGACAGCCATGCAACATAGATCTATTACGGAAGCCCCTCTGCCTATAAAAGTAAAGTCTCCCCACCTATCTCCACTTATCCTTCTATTCATAATGATGAAATTAAAAACCTCACAGAACTCCAATATTTTCTTACCTTTCATATTAATCACCTCATCCTTTGACTCTTGCTTATTACTCAGTGCATTTCCCAATTCTATTACATCTGTTAATTCCGACATGTCCTGTCCATTTCCTATTCTACCGTTAAAATCTCCAATTAAAATCATATTATTTCTATTATGCTCTTGCACTATCATAAACTTCCATAATGTATTGAATTCTCTCTCCCATTCCATGTCTCCTCCACCACTCAGGTAAATTGGAACTATATAATATTCATCCCGTTGTCCTGCATTCATGTGAATAACTTTCCTCTCAAGCGCATCGATTACCTTACAAAAACTCTCTATTCTTTTACTAATTTCTATTAACTTTCCTCCCTTTGCTCTACCTCAGTTTAATTCTCCAACTGCGAATTCCCAGTATAAATTGTAATCTGGAAAACAGTTTTCAAAATACAATTGCTTTCCTCTTTCAACAAACGTCTCCAATAGTACAAAAACATCATAATTACAAATAAAATTATATACTTGAACAATCTTACCACTTAATCCAGCCACATTGTACGCTACTATACTCAACTGTCCCTTCTCACACGGACTGACGGCGTTATCTCAGCGGTTGCGGTCTTCGTCCTCGCCGCCTCACTCCTCCTCATCACACATGCTCCCGCTCACGGCCCGCATCACACTCTCATCGAACATGCTCCCGATCTTCTGCAGCCCATCCTCTCCCTCCGAGACCAGTCCATTCTCCTCATCCAGCGTGAAAACCCGACTATTCACGATTAAACGATCCACTTCAACCGATACTCTCCTCTCACTCCCGGAACTTGTTTCTTCAACTCGCCAAGCACCCGAAAAGCTTTGATCGTCGTTTTCTTGTGTCGAAAGCAAAGTCTTTATGAATCACAAACTGTGTACCCTTCAGCTTCCTACTGTTTCTCGTGATGAAATGGATGTCCTGATCGTCCGGAAAATGCGCAATGATTGGCCCGTTATCTATTTTCTTGCCCAATGCATGTGCTCGATTAACCCAGGTACCTGCTCGTGCCCCCAAATGACTCACACAAAAGTCTTTGACAGTTCTCACGTAATCCACTGTTGCACATTCATATTTCAGCCCGCGAAAAATTATATTGTTCCTTCTCGATCTATTTTCAAAATTTTCCATCTTCCTGATTATGAGATTATTCTGAATTTTTTGAGCAACAATTTGATTTCTTAACTGTTAATTCTCGACAGAGAGTTTATTCACTTTTTCAATTAGACCATTTAAATCCACCTTTGTAGCTAGCAGCGCGAGTTTTTCATCCATAGCCTTACTAAACCGCTTTTCAAAACGGTCAAATAGTGATTCAATAAAGTCTGAGTTCACATTACCGGAAGCTTTAACACTTGGGTCTGGAGCACGCTTTTTCTGTTCCATCTCTTCGAGCTCAGGCGAACTTTTAGCACGAGGACTCTTCTTAGCACTATCGTCCGGTGAAAAGTATTGTTAGATACTGTTCTTATTCATTCAGCTTCGAATATTTCGATTCACTTGAGAACAATTTCACAAATAAAAAACAAATTGATAATTCAATTTATTACGAAAGAACTTTTAGCTCTAGGTCTCTTTTTAGCACTACCGTCTGGTGGATACTGTTTTTATTAATTTAAACTTTGAATATTTCGATTCACTTGAAAACAATTTCACAAATAAATAACAAATTGATAATTCAATTTATTACGAAAGAACGTTTTAGGTTAAACATGCACTAAATGAACCGATTAAGCACGACCCGTCCGGAAACTTGAGATAAGAGAGCAAAACAATTCTGCGACCGCTCCGTTCAACAGCTCACTATCAACTCCTAATTTGAAACATACGATTTGAAATCGAAAAGTTGTCAGTTGTAATTGGGGAATGATTTTAAAAAACCAATACTTTTATTTTCCATAACTGTACTCATAAAAAATAATATGATAATATATTTTTATATTCAAATGAAACGTTTAGTTTTTAAATAAAAAATATTTTTGAGCCCCAAAATCCATTGGAGAGTTACCGAATTGCTTGATCAAGAGATTCAATTGATTGATGATAAAGTTCAATTGCGCCGTGAACATAGAGAATTTGATCTTCATCAAGTTCAAATGTTTGGAGACAAAAGTCGTGTTGCCAATACATACATAGAAATGATTCTCATTAATCATTCGTGAACAGTACAGGGGAAATAATATTCACAATTGAAAATAATAATTTCACACATACAAAGCCTATGGAATACTGTGTACGTAGTACAGTATCCTTTCCTGCTCAATCAAACCTGTACTGTAGGCTACAGAAGAGTCACGACATGTCAATTGGAAAATTTTCTCATTTTCAAATGTCTGCTCATGATATGATATCTTCTCATTTACATTTGACGATTTCTCAAATACAATTCACTACTCTCAATTACATGTGTGATGACTTCCTAAATACAATTGACTATTCTCATTTAGGCTACATCTGACATTCTCTCAATTACAAGTGACTATTCTCAAATACAATTGATACTTTCTCAAATTAACTTTTACTTTCTCAAATAAAATTGGAAAAGGTGTTGTGACTACTATTTTTTTTTTTTTTGAGCAGGGTATGATTACTAAATCTTTTCTCGGAACAACGTCTTTTCACAAAAAGTGAGCATGCCGTACACAAGTAAAATATTCAATCCAAGGTTTACAAGAGATTTTTTGCAAGGATTGACAGACACAGAAGAAAATGTCAATATGGAGAGAAACTAAGAGACAAATTTCATTTTATCATAGGCTATCCTGATCTTGAGATACAATGTTAGGTTAGCAAAGTTTGAGGCATCCGCTTCTCTAAAACAGTAAGTGAATTCTCAGTGAAGCCTGTTCAAGAATATAAACTTACTGACGTGCTATTCTTGAATCTTAACAAGCCTCCCATTCGCATCATTCTAGCAATAACCCAAATTCAATGCGGAAAATTCTCGGGAAATTGTGTTACCAAGTCACCATTGATTGTGATGAACCTAATTTGGCGTTGAATTGTAGAGGATTTTATTCTCTTGGAAACAGTTCTGGATTTTTTCACTATGAAAGGTTTTTGAGTTATATGGAGAAAAAAACAGGTATTTTTAACACTGTAAGGTTAGCAGAGGGTATTTTTTTGTGAAGAATCATTTTCAGACTATTTGTACCAAATAACTAAAAAATCAGTACGACAATACATTCTGGCAGCATGTTTCCTCGCTCCCTTCTCATGTCTCAAGTGAATGAACAGAAAAATAAACTATGAATTCGCTGAGCTGTGACTCAATGAGTCTGAACGAAAAAGGAGATGAGTTGCTGATTCATAAATTCACGGCAAGCCCCATAGCAAACCAGTTACTTCGAACAGTGAAGGAGACAATGGAGATATGCAGGGATATGCAAGTACCCCGCATTGTATGCTCAATCCGTAAATGAGTTTTGTGTAAGTGTGTATTAGCGATCGTAGCACAACGTGGTGGCAATTTTGGAAACTGGAGTGTATCCCAATTAGGTGGAGTACTAACAAAATGGGGAGATTTTTTTTTATTACGTTTTTACATTATTTTAAGCATGTAGAAGTGATTTTTACTAAAATTGAGCAGTGACACTACGGGGTCTCCCTTAGTGTACACACCTCCCTTAATGTGCTGTGTATACTTGATTGTCTCCCCGTATTATACCTTGTTCCAACACACACACACACACACACACACACACACACCACACACACACACAAAAACCCTTAAATGGGTTTTCGACTGTCACTAATCCATAGCCTACAATAATAATAAAGTGCAGCAGTCAACCGCTCTGAATGGAAATTAACTATGCCATTAATAATTCAATAAAAGGATAAGCGATTTCAAAACTGATGGGATAAATGATTCCCAATAATATAATTTTAGTCTCTGAGAGAGAATAAAAAACTGTCTGGAAAAGACATTATTGAATCAGGTCAATAAATAATTAAGCTCAGAAAACATGTCTGTACTCTACAGAATATAAAATCGGTCTCCTGTTCAGGTCTCCAAGTCGACCGAATCAGGATCAAAATAGGTATCAGGGCTGGCAATATTATCCAAAAGAAAATTACCAAATTACAAAGGACATGGTGGGGACGACAATAATTTCCCTCAATAGAACGAGAAAGGAATATAACTAACAAAGACAGAATACAGGAAAATTCCCTCAGTCAAAGTAGAAGACCCAGCAATAGAATGGACGTTCAACTGATTTTTTATGATGATTCTGCGTTTACAAATTCTAAGTACTCTAGGAAAACGTTTGAAAACAATAGAGGAAATATCAGAATTTAATTATGTGATGTGCGGAATGACATCATGAAATTACTCCGATACCATGAGAAAATCACAACATTAATCCAGCACTCTAATAAAATTTTATTTTGGAAAAGTTATAATTTCGAAAAAATAAATAAATTTTGGCACAATTAGAATTACATATGTTTAGAAATCCTCGAGTGCAGCATTTATTTTATTTTTATTCTTTATTCTTTTTTTCCTTCTCTTAGTATTGGGGCGCTACTCCTACTGGCGGAAAGTTCTCACTTATGCCAGTAGATTTCCACCAAGCTTATGCTATTTGAAGTGTTGAATAATAATCCTCAATCCATTCAGTTTGATTGTGTATTATAGTTCTTACTAGTTAGGAGTAGAAGTATTAATGCTATTATGTTTTAATTTATTATTTTTTAGTAAGGAATGTTATTTATTTGAATTGAATTTGTATTTTATAGCTAAATGTTTGTACCTACTTTGTGGAAACAAATTTGAATTTTAATTTGAGTGATTCTTTTGCAGGCAGTTAAAGCACAACTTATTCATCTTAGCATATTAGTTACGTTTTTGCACTGATAATGCCTTAAAACCACTGCAATTAAAAATCAGATGGTTCGCTTCACAATATACACAAATTGGATCAGTTGGAACAATAGTGGTCCTACCAGTAGTATGATATTTTTGAACCTTCTCAAATTGTTTAGTAACCTTTTTGATGTTAGAATTTGATCCCTCATTTTCATCATACTTAGATGATACTGTATCATTTGAGTTTAAACTAGTATTTTCGATCAAGGTGTGTCTACGATCTAAAAATTTCAAGAATGTCTCCATGTCAGGAAATTCATTAGCTGCGAGTGAAGCTAATCCCTCTTTCCACATTTTGCAGTATGAAAGCCCAACTTATTTACAAGAAGTTGTACAACTATAAGTTCATATGCGTTTACTTCTAAATGCATAGCCTTAAGGGCGTTTATTGATGATGATAGTTTGTTGATGAAACAATTCATGTTTTCAGAATTGTTATCTCCTTGTAGCTTTTCAATTTCCAGTAAGTTTCTAATATGGTGAGTAGCTATAAAAAGTTTGTTATTATACCTGTTACTCAGCATTTCCATGGCAACATTGTAATTTTCATTAGTGATAGGAAGAGTTTTTATTGAGTCCAATGCATCAGCACGAAGTGATGAAATAAGATAATGTAATTTGGATGGGTCATCTCTTTTATTGATTAAGTCTTTGAATACAGTGTGGAAGTGTTCGAAATGAAGAATATTTCTGTCAAACGTTGGTAGTTTTATCGGAAACAACATACTTTGGTTAGGTTTTGCACAGTTCGTTTCACTCTCACTTGGGTTTGTTTTGGTTTGTAGTACTGACAGCATTTTCGCGCGCAACTCATCTACTGTTTCTTCGGTCACTTCACAATCATTCATGATTTCGGTTGTAGATTTATCATGAATTTCTAGTTTGGATTGTATCTCATCGTTTTTTTCATGTAATTTTTCCAGGTTGTCAGCCTTGATCTTGAGTAGATTTCTATTGTTATGCTCACTGAAAGTCAATACAAAATTAGTGATTCTGGTTACACCACCTTTGATTACTCCTCATTGTTTTATTAAGGAAGTTAAATCTGCCATTCTCATACTTTTGTAATTTACGTTATTGTAATAATTATTCACTTTTGTTCAGGCTTTGAATAGGTTTCACTGTAGTAGACGGTCATGTAGAATGTTCACTGTAGAGGTTATGTAGAGCACCACCACCAGTATACATGATTGATTAATAATCACACAAGACATGAATTATTTGATCTGGCCCAGAGGACCATGTTTATTGCTTGTTTTGCCCTTGAAATAATCCTCAGGTTAGAAACATTGTGCTTCTGGTAGCTTAAGGAAGAAAAGAACAACTCACAACCACAACACGTATTTTGATTCCATTTTATTGGGTACACACACACACACACACACACACACACACACACACACAAAAGCACATTGACTCAAGTAGTGGTCACATGACCAAAGGCATTGGCACATGCCATATTTATGCGGGAATTATGAAAAAATGTAATAAAATTAACACTATGAGTTCAAGTTATTTGAACACTTCATGAAGATTTAAATTCGTCATGAGTGTGAGATCAAATTTCTCCAATCGAACAGTCTACTACAATTTATATAATTTTATCTCCTATTCGAAAAATATCCAATTCATTATGTGAACCCAAGGTTCCATTCATTGAATGTTCACATACACACATACAAACTATTATACTTTCATTAAAAAAAGCAATAGTGATATGCATTTTCAAAAGCAATAATTACTTCAATTTCTCTGTAAGCATTTTTCAGCGATCTCATCGGCTTCTGCAGTCGCAAAATCATGAATAATCAAAATATTTAATTATCTGCCACAGAAGTGTTTTAACAATAAATTAATTATTTTATATATATTTTGAAATTGATAATTTCCAATTCAAGTTAAAAGAATAGATATCATTTTTCTTGGAATTTGTCAATAAAAAACGTAAAATAACAAGATTAAATTATCTAAACTAAATTACAAATTTAAAATGCTCAAAATTCCACTTACTTGAACCAATAATATTATTCAATTAATACTCATCTTCTCAGTAGACAATGTAACTAGAAATATCCTACGTATGGTCAGTTAACTGTATGTGTTATTTTGTTATATTGTTGAGTTCTCTTGAAGAGCACTGTATCGACGCTCTTTGATATAACTCGGGACTGATAGCCAATACAAGGGCTATCCCTTGCACCCTATATCCTATTGCACCCATTTTTGTTTCTCAAAGAGTCGATTAGGGAATTTAAGGTTTTTCTTATTTATAGTATTTCAAGAATGTCTTTGTTCAAGGTTAAGCAGGGAGATTTTCTTTGACATTGACAAGATTGTTGAGATTTTTATCGGCTATACTAGGGGTATTCACAATGTTGTTTTAGCCAGCTAAAGTGCTATTTTGTTAACCCTGGATTGTGAACGCCCCATCTAAAACCATCTGCTATTAGCTAACTTCAGTAGCGATCCAAGCGGATAATTTGTGTAACTCAACATTTATAAACTTACTTTTGCTACCTCGTATGTTTTGATGCAGTTTCTTGAAAGTTTGCTTTTGCTTGATCGCTAGTATCAAAATATTGATTCCTAATTGCAGATTTTAAGTTGTTGATTGTTGGTTTGAAGTTGTTGATTGTTGGTTTGAAGTTGTTGAGTGTTATATTAAAATGCCAAAAAACTAGTGAAAAGTGGACGTTGTGTGAGACTTTGACAAGTGACTGCATTTTTCAAATCCTTCAGGGTTCAGATGCAGAGGAGCAAATTGAACTAATTGAAAAGTGCATGGAAACTATATTGGTGATATTATCATGCAGGTATTCGGTTCCCTTTAAGATTGGTGCTGTAAAAAATCAAGGGACTGGTACAGTGCCGTGTTACTCGAATTAGATGAAGGACGATTCAAATCGATGGTTAGGGTAAATTTTCACCTGCCCATAAGTTGCCAACCTATTGGGATGTGGTAATGGGGGTACATTGAATATTATTACAAAACGTGTATTCTCGGCAATCCTGATAAAATCTGATAAATTCTTGTTTTGGCCAAATGAGGATGAGAAAAAAGAAATTATTTCAAAAACATTCGATGAACTACCCTATTTTATTTGCTACGTGGATGGGACTGAAATTCCATTAGCTGAGAAGCCTAGCTGGAATCCTCATTCCTATTATTCCAGGAAACAGCAATTCTCTATAAAGGCCCATGTGATTTTTGACTAATCTACGTATAAGACATGTAATATCAGGGTTCCCTGGAAGTGTGCATGACCAGAGAATGTTTTCATATTCGAGGATTGACAGGAATAAATAAGATTTTTCTAGTGGGGTCGAATGGATCGCGGGTGACAGTGCATACACTTTGAAACCACATATTCTAACCCCTTTGAAGAGAAATGCTGGTAACTTGATATTAAACGAAAAAATAAGCTTCAACGCATATTTCAGCAAATTCCGTGTTTGAGTTGAGCACACGTTTTCAATATTAAAAGAACGATTCAGTAGTCTAAAACAACTAAAAATCCGAATCACTGATGAGGAGGGACTTCAATTTGCCTGCGACTGGATTACGGTTTGCTGCATTCTCCACAATATTCTTTTGAAAACAGAAGAAATTAAAGTTGTGCCCAATCCTGACTCTGAGGAGGATATTGCAGATGCAGACTGTGATATCAATGAGGACATTGAACAAAACTCATACGCTATTGATAAAAGAAATGCCTTGTTGGAAATCATAAATGCATAATGAAAGTGATTAGAGCAAATTGAAATATTTAATTTTTCTGTTAGATTGCTTAATCACGAAGTTCTTACTTCAAATAAATAAATGTTATTCAGTCTCTTTACGACTTTCTTTTGTGTTCTATGTTGAGAATAAATTCCCATCTGTAGACTATGTCCTCAAATATAGGATACATTACTTAGAAGTACCATCCAAATAGTACAATAAACTGCAAAAGAATATCTTCTTATGGCCATGGAAAGAGAGGTTCATTAATGTCGATCCATTCAAGCAGTTATTTTCAATAATTTTATTATTATTTTTAAAATATTTTTATTATTCATTGAATTATTATTTTTTGAGTCACTTTTGAATTGCAACTGTAATTATTGCAGTTTTTTTTTAATTCTAATTCATGCTTCAATTTTTTTTTTGCAATTCAAGTTCCATTTCGTATTTTAATTTTTCAGTTTGGAGTTTTAGTTCATATTTTTTATCAACTTCCTTGTTTCGAATTTTAAACTCCCCATCCATCCTCTGCTGTTCTAACTTCAACCGCTCTTGCTTCAACTGCAAAGCAAGTTTTCTCAAGTCAATTCCTTTCCTTTTGCTTCCTCTTCCAATTTCAGTTTTTTCCATAAATTTGGAGTTGGATTCATGTACCTAGAACATAAAAAATATAGAACTAGAAGAAATTTATTAGATGAATTTAATATGACATATTGCATATTTATGAAGTATGTAGAAAATGAGGGTGACATTGCAGGAAATATAACCTGTGATGTCACAATACATTGTAGCACTAATATTCTAGACATCTCACCTGTGCGAGGTAACTCAATAGAGCTGATATACACCACAAGTTTGGTGAATTGTAACAGTTGAATAATCTTAAAATTGCTGTGATGCATATACATCTGGTTTCTCGGTAGCTAGAATAATTATTTTAAACAAATGGAGGACCAGGGTTGTCCAAGGATGAACTCAAAACCCAATGTTGGAGAATACTTGAAGATATAGTGCAAGGTGAAAAAGATGTGCACAAACACAGACCACATAGTATAGCAATGCTTATATTGAAAATATGATTCAAATTTCAACTTGTTATAAAAATGACAAATGTTCAATAGATTTGCTGAACTTAATCCAAGAAAATAAAAGTTACATAAAATGAAGGCGTTTATTGAACAATATGTAATTCAGGAATTCAATCGAAATAAGTAAGCCTAAATAATAATAGAAATGATAAATAAATTGTATCTCATACAATTATTCAATATAGCCTATAGGTTTCAACAACTTGCATAAGATGCATCAGTATCACATTTCATATTATACAAAACAAAATGTTAAGTAGGTTTAAATTTTAAGCCTTCAGATGGAATGAGAGTATCTTTAGCAGTTCACTCCTGGAAGTTTCAATATAGATTAAAATGTCAAATACAATAAGCTAGAGAAATTTCAAAATGTTACAAAATTTGAGTAAATCTACGCTATTCTATAGTTCTATAATTGGCTGAAGAAATACTAATGAAATCAATATGTACTGGGATTTACTTTCAAAGTTGAATTTCAATCAATGATTTAATTTTAACAATTAGTGAGAGAACAAGAATCAAATATAAATTTACATTCAAGTAGAATTCTACTAAAATAATAATTGATATTGACAGGTAGACAAGATCGAATATGTAAGTGAATAAACCAAACTAAACAAAAAACAATAGGTAGGCTACCGGAGATATTTAGCCTAAAGTTATGATCAGTATTAAGAAAGGCTACTATTAATTTGAATTATTTACAAATTATAAACTAAAAAAAAAGAATTAAATAGCATGTAAGAGCTTGTGATATAAATTTTGAGCTCTGGACAAAGTATTGAAAGATATACCTTAATAATTAGGTATTATTTATGATAAATCTTAAATTACACTTAATGAGAGTTTTTCAAGATGTAGCCTATACTAGGTACAGCAAAAGGAACAATGATTTGCAACACTTGAGTTGTGATTGAATGAATAAATAAACTTAAATTCAAGCTTAATAAGTAGGTACTTATCTGAATGAAGAAAAGTCAACCTTGGTTTACATGAATGTATGGGTAAAATGGCTGAGATGTGTGTGTAGCCTACACAAATAAATTTGAAGAGACAATATTAGATTTATTTCTTTCCTGTATAGGGCTACTTGTAATATAAATATAAAGAGAATAATTGTAACTGGTAAAGGTTATAGAATAATTTATTCCTTTCAATGCTATGATAATGTTTTATTAATAATCAAAGTAAATAAAAGATACTTAGTGAGTGAAAGCAAATTTTGACCAAAAATAGAATAACTAACTGTGTTTAGAATTTTCATAAAAAGAGTTCCAACTGATATTGGTATTTCAAGCTGCACAAAAGTCACATTTATAGTTATCAGCTGAGTCAAATCCACTGCACTCAGCATGTGCCCAATTTCCACAACCGACACACCTGTACCACATTTCTGTTCTAGTGCCAAGCTCTCCACACACCAAACAAAATTCAGTGTCTTTTCTACATAAATCAATGGCATCATCCATTTCATCATCATCACACAGTTCTGACTCATCAATCTCTTCTTCAGATGAAGTTTCTTCAAATGATATTTGTCTTCTACATGTTTTCTTTATTTTGTTTATTTTTCTTTTCATTTTTGGTTGTCTTGATTTTGTTTCACATTGACCTGCTACAACTTTCTTCACTTTTTCCTTCTTGATTTGTTTCAGTTTTTCTTTTACACACACTTTGGGGTTTGCAACTAGCTTTTCAAGTTTTATTTTAGCTTTATATTCCTTCACTCCTTTCTTCTTTTTCCCTTCTTGTAAAACAGCTTTCATGGGAGTGCCAGTGACAATAGTTGAGTGCTATTTTGGACGACCTTTAGTTTGGGCTTGATTGGTTTTTGTACTTGGGACTACAGGGGAAATCTCCATTAGTTTTTCATTTGACCATCCATTGGGGGAACATTTATAAACTGCTCCAGCTGGACCACCCCTCTCTAACTGGGGAGACATTCGTTTCCTTGGGAATATGAAAAGTGGTGGTATGTATGATCCAGAAGCACTAAAAGCACAAATAACAGTAATGTTTCGACCTCGTTCCCAACTTGTTGCAGAGCCAACTTGATGTTGACCTTTTGGAGCTAATATTCTACCAGGTTTCTGAACAGTCGATATTCCAGTTTCATCCATGTTGAAAATTCTTGTGGCAGGGAAATGATTTTTTTCAAAAACAGTATTCAGGTTTTTAAAAAATAACTCCACTTCCTCTTTGTTGAAAGCAAGGATTCGGTTGATACTGGTTGCTGAGGGTTTTCTTAAACTCAAACTTGGGTTTCTGGTGCGGAATCCTTTGAGCCAATCTTCTCCAGCCATTTTCGTTTCCTTGTTGAAATTGTGGTTCAGATTCAAAGATTCAGCAAGTTCAAATGCTAATCTCCTTAACTCTACTAAAGTTATTCCGTAAAATATGTTGGCCAATTGTTTAACATGGTGAACTAGTTCTGCCTCTTGCTCAGGTGTGAAAATAGATTTTCTACCTAACGATGGATTTGCTGTTGAACCCGATTTAAGATGATCATGCAGGGTTATACGTGGTATGTTCAGTTCAGCAGCAACACTTTTGACCGAACGTCCATTTTAAACTAACTGGAACGCTTTTTTCATTGTGTTTTCATCCCACGACGCCTTATTAGTTGTTCTTTTTCTAGAACGCACCATCTACAAATAAATAAACAACATTGTGTTAGCCAATCCCATTTTAGAAAAGAACTGGGGAATTACCGACATGTCGGCATTCCCCAGGTAGAGGGTGTTGGCATTACCCCAAGAGGACAAGATGGCATCAGAACTGGTTGTGAGGCAAGCCTCTTCATCAAATTGAACAAACAATCACACTAAACTATTTGCTAAAAACCATGCTTTCTACTGGTAACAATCTTATTAACTATTGATAACTTGAAGTGATAAATACCTTTTAAGATGGGATAGCAGGATATTACATCAAAAGTTGAAGAAAAATGTGAAATACAATAGCAGCACATGTACTCAGTTTTCTCGACACCAACTGACTGAGCATTAGTTACACTGCCTTCCGCTAGACTCTAGCACTAGCGCTCCTCTGGTATTACCTCAAACTTGTCTAGAAATTGATGTGTCGGTATTACCCAGGGTGTCGCCATTCCCCTGGTTTACCCTACAAGTATATTTTTATGATAGTTCATTAAATAAATATTCAGGCCTATTGGGCATAGAAATAAAAAATATAAAAATGAAAAGATTAATATTATATAATTTTTATGATCAATTATTAGTCGAACTGCCTTCTCAATTTGCTACTTGTTAACAAGTTAGCTTTTGTCTGGTTTGGGGTTATGTTTTCTTTTCAAATCTAACCTTCAAATATAATTTTACTGATCCAATCCATAAACATACAAACATATATGGTTTTTTCTGTGGCAAAATTTTGCAAGGCATATAATTACTGATTTATTTATTTCATACTTTGTAGGTTAGATAACAGTCGTCTATCTACCTCAGATAAGATTGTAATGCTTTTCGGTGATAGAATTTATTTTGTTCTCATAACGGCCTATGAATAAATCTATTATATAGTTTGAGGGCTGGACAATCTTTGGTACATCACAAAGTCCATCACACTTCTGACATGTCTTTCTTAAGTTTTTTCGTTTAATATTGAAGAATGAATGCAAAATGTGTCTGTACCAAGAAAAAACTTACAGTTTCATCACCAGCATTCCCTCCTTGATAAAGATCAAACATTTCTCTTTCTGTTACTTCGACTGGTAGATATTCACAGTGATCATTATCTTTCCTTGCATAATGTGACTTATATCTTGGGAACTTCTTTATGTGATTTTCAACTTTGTTAATAATATCAATGGGAAGATTAAGCTGTCATTTTCTGTGAACGCCACAACAGTCTTTTGCAGTACCTTCTGATCGTAGCTTATTGAGTGCCGTATTCACCCTTCTAGTAGATATAGAAAATGTTTTGATAAACATTTCTCGACAGACTACAAATTTCCCTAACCGATAGGTTCTTGTATGACTCCTATTTGAACTTCCCCCTCTCCTTTTTATATCTGTTTCTTCTATGTTGGCAACAATGAAAGAGGTTTGTGTGTTATAGGATCCTAAGTCCCAAAATTTCTCAAATAATATTTTTCTCAAATTCTGAGAAACTTTCTCTTGACAGTTATTTGTACAATTACATTTGAAATTATTAAATTCTTTTGGTTTAATAAACTCTCCAGCTACTGTAAAATGCTCCAAATTTGAGTCCTTCAACTTTTTCCTTGTTGAAAACATTCGTATTTTGTGTTTCCTCTTCCTCCCTTTTTTTGGCCCAATCAAATCCTGTGTCATAGCTGAGTTTACTTCCTGTCAACAATGATTGTCAGGGATGCAACTATCATAGCTGCCATTTGAGTTTGAATCTGAATCTGGAATTCTGGAATCTGAATTTGGTTCATACAAGGAATTTACCTCAGAATCATAAAAAATGTCACAAGGGTTGTCTTTAACTGATGAATCAGAAGTTGATACAGCAGAGATGCAACTAGTATTGTTGGTAGATATTGATGACTCTACATTATTGATGGAATTGGGCGTGACTTCATCATCCTCTGGTCCAACTGCTAGGCCTTTTGAAGCATCCTCATTATTTTTGGAATCAGAAATGTTCAAAATGCTACAAACACCAACTGGATTAACTGCTAAGTCAATTGATGCATCTGTATTATTGATGAAATTGGGAACAGCTTCAGAAATGTTTAAAATGCTACAAACGCCATCTGGATTAACTGCTAAGTCTATTGATGCATCTGTACTCGTATTATTGATGAAATTGGGAACAGCTTCAGAAATGTTCAAAATGCTACAAACACCATCCAGATCTACTGCTGAGTCTCTTGATTCATCTGTATTATTGATGAGAATGGGAACTGCTTCAGATATGCTGCAAATATCTTCTGGTCTAGCTGTCAGGCCTATCGATGCATCTATATTTTCGATAGAATTAGAAACTTCAACAGGGATGTCCAAGATGCTACAAGATTCCTTTAGACCCAATTTCTCCGAATTGCCATCCTAAAAGAAAGGTAAAAACGTGAAGGTATAGTACCATTTAGACACTGTTCATAAATTTTGTATAAATGGAACCAAGCACCAATCCAGGTATGACTATAAAATTGTTGGAATCCCTAGCCATTTTCATATGAGTAGGCTACATATTAACTATTCAACAATAGAGCTCATTCTAAACAACAATATTGTGTGACTTGTTGTTCCTAGGCCTTATTAATTACATTATCAATCACTCAATACAGTTTGGTTGAAAACTATTCTGTAAATTTGTTGTTGTCTCATGTGTAGATTTGTTTCTTTCTGCTTCAGCCAGAATTAACATACGTTCAGTTCTTGTTGGAAACATTTTTTGATTCTTTCTAAATAAACTTAATGAAACAACATTAGGCTACTTCAATCACAATATTCACCTGCAACACACACACCTCAATGAATTCGATGGTTGAGCTAAACTAGCTTGCTTATTTACCGTATATGGAACCAACAGCCAAGCTGGACAGTTGGTTCCTTTTAAAGTAAACACAGACTATGCATAGAGAAATGGTAGTTGATTCAAAGGCCTGTAGATACCGCCACAAACTAGGTACTGTTTGGTTCCTTCTACAGTAAATAGATGAAGCCATATTTATTTCAGAACCACACAATTAAAAAAATGGTACTCGGTTCCTTTTAAATAAATGGACCCAACCACCAAAACTAAAAACTGAGAAAAACGCTCTCAAAGTTTTGGTATCTGTAAAAACCATATTGCAGGTTTTCCTAGTGTTATTGTGTATTCTGGATCTGTTATAGTATTTTAAATCTAAACACTTCTTAATTTGATTATTAACAAAATAACACACAACTTATTAATGAAAATTGTGCTTGGTTGAGGTTATTCGTAATTGGTTAAGGTCATTTGTTTAGAAAGAACCACAGTGTTGGTGATTTACTGTACAAACATCTTCTATTCACTCTAGAAAGAACAAACACATAGCTATCAAGTGATAATATCAACCTCCCAACCTCGAGAAATTTTTCAGTAAAAACCAACCACTCACCTCTGATGAAATCCCAACTCCACCTGGTACCCTACCCTGCAAATGCCCCCACTGTAAAACCTGCCCTATCACTGATCCTTCCATTTCCTTTACCAGTCCTATCACCAACTACACCCATCAAATCCATCAAACCAGTAATTGCATCTCCAAAAATTGCATCTGCATCCTTTCCTGCAACTTCTGCCCTGCCTTCTACATAGGTGAAACCACCACTGCCCTAAACCTCCAGATCAACAATCACAGGGCTTCCTTTAAAATAATACTTCCCTACCCATCCCTATCCATGGCTCTGAGCACAACAAGAACTTTGACCAATGCTTCAAAGTCAAAGTCCTTGCCACCACCCTTCCTCCCACAGCCCCCTCCATAGGGGGCTGTCAAGACGAAAGAATTGGCTTTTATTTGGGTGCTTGGAGCTGCTTCTAGTCCTGGTCTCAACAGACAGCAATAGTACCATAGCTATCAACTCTACACCAACTGTTCAATTAAATTGAAATGAATTTCATCATATCACAATAAATTTCACAGCCATCAAATATATATTGAATTTTCAATAGAAATAAAAAATAAATTTCATTCAAGTTCAATTCTACAATTCCTTTCTCCAATTTTCATCTAATCTTTTAATTCTTTTTAAAATCTCTTCTCTATCAATTCATGAGCTACATCTTTCCTTATTCATAACCCACTCAAATCTTAAATCTCCCATTTGTAACCACCCCCTAAATACCCCCATAATATCCCCTGAATCCTATCCGTGTTCTGTGGTCATAACTGTTGGGCTCAAGCACACTAAACAAAAAAATTTCCATTTTTCGACCGAATTTGACTCATGATTCCTTATTCATATCCACTCAAATCTTGAATCTCCCGTTTGTAACCGCCCCCTAAATACCCCCATAATATCCCCTGAATCCTCTCCATGTTCTGTGGTCATAACCGTTGGGCTCAAGCACACTAAACAATAAATTTTCCATTTTTCGACTGAATTTGACTTATCACCAAATCTCTTCTCTATGAATCATAACCGTTGGGCTCAAGCACACTAAACAATAAATTTTCCATTTTTCGACTGAATTTGACTTATGATTCCTTATTCATAACCCACTCAAATATTAAATATCCCGTTTGTAACCGCCCCCTAAATACCCCCATAATATCCCCTGAATCCTCTCCATGTTCTGTGGTCGTAAACGTTGGGCTCAAGCACACTAAACAATAAATTTTCCATTTTTCGACCGAATTTGACTTATGATTCCTTATTCATAACCCATTCAAATCTTAAATCTCCCATTTGTAACCGCCCCCTAAATACCCCCATAATATCCCCCAAATCCTATCCATGTTCTGTGTTCGTAACCGTTGGGCTCAAGCACACTAAACAAAAAATTTTCCATTTTTCGACCGAATTTGACTTATGATTCCTTATTCATAACCCATTCAAATCTTAAATCTCCCATTTGTAACCGCCCCCTAAATACCCCCATAATATCCCCCAAATCCTATCCATGTTCTGTGTTCGTAACCGTTGGGCTCAAGCACACTAAACAATAAATTTTCCATTTTTCGACCGAATTTGATTTATGATTCCTTATTCATAACCCACTCAAATCTTAAATCTCCCGTTTGTAACCGCCCCCTAAATACCCCCATAATATCCCCTGAATCCTATCTGTGTTCTGTGGTCATAAACATTGGGCTCAAGCACACTAAACAAAAAATTTTCCATTTTCGACCGAATTTGACTTATAATGCATGAATTTGGACCGCCAGACGTGAGAATGAAGTGTAGTACGATGAAATCTGAGCACTGTGTCAAAAGTTATAAGTGTTTGAAATTTTGATCCTTGAGGTGTCCTTGAGCGCGCCCTCTCCACTAGGAAATACTGAAATGAAGTGCATCTAACAGGTGATTCATGGAACATGATATCAAGAACTTATGTCATTGTGCGAAATATCAATGTGAGGACAATGTAGTTATTGATGATGTTTGAAGCTGAAAATTAGGTGTTTTTCACAATACAAGGAGCATTGTTGTCAGGTGTACCTGGAAATCTTTATAAGATAGAGCGCTCTACCTGATCTCAGATTGTAGAGCAAAAAAATATGCCCAGAGGGATTTTGAATTATACATCTAAATGGTAATAATCGGAAGATATTGTTGATCAAAAACTAAAATTAATCAAAATTGATTTTTTCTTCAAATTTCACTCATTTTTGAAAAATCATAACTCAGTACTCATTAGGGCCATTTTCACAGTATAGATTGCTAGACTCAATAGTTAATTGAGTTTAAGTTAATCTGAAAGTTTAAACTTTAATCGGTTTTCTCAGTGCATTTACTAATCCAGTTTAAGTTATACTAGTTTATCGTTAAGTTGGTAATAGAATGTCATCGTTTATAATATAAAGGAAGGCTGATTTTTACAGGAAATTTGTTATTTGTTTACAAACCATTATTAAATTGAGGTTATGTAGCTACTATTTTCGTGTTTAAAATCCACAGAGCTGTAAGTTATAAGGTAATAAAAGTGGAAAGCGAACAAGAAATTCTTTAAAAACTTATGTTTAGTTGGCACCAAAAAATATAGTTTTAGAATGTAAGAAAAAAAGTTATTTTGTTATGCTTGAATCTACTACAGTCTTCCTCGTTTATTGGAAATCTCTTGAAAGCAAATATCTCATTTATGTATTAAAACATGTTTTCTAATCAAAGATCACTGTAGGCCTATATAAATATTTACTCAAGTTCAGTTTCTTTACTCAAGCACACTAAACAATAAATTTTCCATTTTTCGACCAAATTTGACTTGTGATTCCTTATTCATAACCCACTCAAATCTTAAATCTCCCGTTTGTAACCACCCCCTAAATACCCCCATAATATCCCCTGAATCCTATCCATGTTCTGTGGTCCTAACCGTTGGGCTCAAGCACACTAAACAAAAAATTTTCCATTTTTTGACCGAATTTGACTTATGATTCCTTATTCATAACCCACTCAAATCTTAAATCTCCCGTTTGTACCCACCCCCTAAATACCCCCATAATATCCCCTGAATCCTCTCCGTGTTCTGTGGTCGTAACCGTTGGGCTGAAGCACACTAAACAATAAATTTTCCATTTTTCGACCGAATTTGATTTATGATTCCTTATTCATAACCCACTCAAATCTTAAATCTCCCGTTTGTAACCGCCCCCTAAATACCCCCATAATATCCCCTGAATCCTATCTGTGTTCTGTGGTCATAACATTGGGCTCAAGCACACTAAACAAAAAATTTTCCATTTTCGACCGAATTTGACTTATAATGCATGAATTTGGACCGCCAGACGTGAGAATGAAGTGTAGTACGATGAAATCTGAGCACTGTGTCAAAAGTTATAAGTGTTTGAAATTTTGATCCTTGAGGTGTCCTTGAGCGCGCCTCTCCACTAGGAAATACTGAAATGTAGTGCATCTAACAGGTGATTCATGGAACATGACATCAAGAACTTATGTCATTGTGCGAAAAATCAATGTGAGGACAATGTAGTTATTGATGATGTTTGAAGCTGAAAATTAGGTGTTTTTCACAATACAAGGAGCATTGTTGTCAGGTGTACCTGGAAATCTTTATAAGATAGAGCGCTCTACCTGATCTCAGATTGTAGAGCAAAAAAATATGCCCAGAGGGATTTTGAATTATACATCTAAATGGTAATAATCGGAAGATATTGTTGATCAAAAACTAAAATTAATCAAAAATGATTTTTTTCTCCAAATTTCACTCATTTTTGAAAAATCATAACTCAGTACTCATTAGGGCCATTTTCACAGTATAGATTGCTAGACTCAATAGTTAATTGAGTTAAGTTAATCTGAAAGTTTAAACTTTAATCGGTTTTCTCAGTGCATTTACTAATCCAGTTTAAGTTATACTAGTTTATCGTTAAGTTGGTAATAGAATGTCATCGTTTATAATATAAAGGAAGGCTGATTTTTACAGGAAATTTGTTATTTGTTTACAAACCATTATTAAATTGAGGTTATGTAGCTACTATTTTCGTGTTTAAAATCCACAGAGCTGTAAGTTATAAGGTAATAAAAGTGGAAAGCGAACAAGAAATTCTTTAAAAACTTATGTTTAGTTGGCACCAAAAAATATAGTTTAGAATGTAAGATAAAAAAGTTATTTTGTTATGCTTGAATCTACTACAGTCTTCCTCGTTTATTGGAAATCTCTTGAAAGCAAAATATCTCATTTATGTATTAAAAACATGTTTTCTAATCAAAGATCACTGTAGGCCTATATAAATATTTACTCAAGTTCAGTTTCTTTACTCAAGCAAAATCGTTAAATAGTTATTTGTGCATCTAGGGACTAAAGTGTAACTTTTTCTCCCTGAGGGAAACTGTTGTTGCCCGAGGCCTGCCGAGGGCAACAATTTCCCTGAGGGAGAAAAAGCACTTTAGTCACGTGATGCACATAACATTTTTCCTCCACCTACACTGCAAAACGTACTACAAAAAATACATTTCATAATATGATCCTTCGCTTCAACAAAATTGTGTTCTAACATTTTTCTTGGGCATTTAATCTTCTCCAAATTTATATATGCTTGACATTTGAAAAGAATGGTCCAGTGGTGAAAGGGTGTGCAGTCTATAGATTCACAATATTATTTGAAAAAAACAATGCTAAAAAGAACAAGATTTTTCTGAAATCAAAACACACACTTCCAAACACATTGTTTTTAATTCCACTCTGTTTTTCACTTTCACACTGTTTTCCACTTTTACACTGTTTTCCACTTTTACACTGTTTTTCACTTTCACACTGTTTTTCACTTTTACACTAAAACTTAATTCTATCCTAATTGCTACTGTAATAGTTGTTGACATTAATTGTACATTGGTGGCAATTTTGAAAAATTGTTTTTGGTACTGATGACATTGCGGCTGAACTGGATTGTGGCTGCCTTGCCACCACTGTTGGCGAAGGAAGTTCTTCGTTGCTGGATAATACTGACATAGGTCTATTTGCAGTATAATCCAAATTAATATTTCGGTTACTATTTTGGTTTAAAATAGCATGTGCTGTTGCTATTTTATTACCCATCGATTCCTCAATGTAGCCTTCGGCTACTGTGCTGCTCTTCCACCCACCATGTCTTTTCAGCTGAGTCATGGTCCCTCCAGCATTTATAAGAAGAGTAGCTGAAGTTCTCCTGAGTGCATGCCCTGTAAATAGATTTGGGTCGGGGAGGTTGAGAAACTTTGCTATTTCCATTGGTATTTTACCTAAGGAATTTTTTCCCATTACTTGGTTGAAGCATCTTCCATTTCTGTAACAAAGAAATAGTCGAGGAGAATTTGTTGATTTTGGCCATAAATTAAAATACTTTCAACAAAAATGTAAGAAGTCAATATCTTCAGATGCATTTACAATTGTGAATACACGTCCCTTATTTGTTTTTGAATCACTCACATTTGCAATTAGGATGGAATCTTTGTCTTCAACGTCATTTACTGTAAGATTACATAGTTCAGCCGTTCGGCAAGCACCACTAATACCGAAAATCAAGGCTACCTTCTTCGCCAAGTACTTCTCATCTGGTGCATTTAACAAAAAGTTCTTCACCTCCTCTTTCGAAAAAGTTTTAGATTTCTTAGGACGATAACCCACATTTGCCTTTTTCTAAAACGCCCGCACTTTAGTATAGTCACTGATATCTATATCTTGTTTCACCTGAATCATTGCTTTCAACATAGAATAGATGGACCATAGATAACTTGGCTTACATTTTGTTGACTCTTGCAATAGATAAACCAACAATACATTTTCTGAAATGTTTTCAATTTTGTTCTTATCACACCAATCCATGAATAAACCATAATGCTTATTGTATAAATGCTTCGACTTTTCGGGCAGCAAATTTGAAGTCACATTTTCAGCTTGAGTTTTAATGTTTGGCGGAGTTGATGAATAATAATTTATTCTCATTATCACTATCACTCGACATTTTGTAATATTTTTGAATAGAAACTCACAGAAATTACAAAATAACTCACTGCAAATGTCTACTAAACTGTTGCAACAATTGGCAACACTTCGACAACAATGCGTATAGAGGGCTGTTCAAATTCTAAACAGGTTCCCAGCTGTTAGGCTATTGTTGCTAAATCTCTAGTAAAAATAAAAAATAAGGTTAGTTTTTATTTCATGATTATGATAGTCACTCAATTCATAATAATATTATAATAACATTTTCTGTAACAGTAGTTATTAAAGCAATTATAAGCTAAAATCTAAAACCTAAAAGCCGGTCGCTTGGTTGGCACTGCTGATTGCTCTATCTATCGGCAAAAGTTGTAAAAATTATCTGCTGGTCAACCATCTAAAATGGCTGACTCCAGTTGGCGCGTTTCAGATTTGAATCACAGATGAAAAATATTTGTTGGCTGGTATTTTGAATAGAATAAAATATGTGTTAATTAATTATCATCGTCTACGAATATTAAGTACTGTATGCAATATCATATAAACTTGATATATTTCATGAGTTGATCAAACTTCTGGTTGAGGTATTGAATTCAGTTGACTCAATGACAGACACCTCTATTATGTTTCCTCATCTGAGCTTAGACCTTCTAACCTAATACAATGTAAGTTTTTAAAATAGAGATGCTTCCCATGTTATTTAAATGGAGTCACTTTTCCTCCCTAGGGAGTTTTTCTGCTTTTTAGTACCGAGAGCGAAAAAGTGATACTTTAGTATTATGTTTCAGGGAGCAAAGTATACTTTAGACAGTAGGTGGAGGAAAAAACTTTTTTATCATCCCAGAAATTTAAATTACTCGTTTTTTTCCCAGTTTATCTCAGTTTCAAAATTCTCAGTCATCTTTATCAATTGCATTAAAAACTTCAACCAATTCCTATAATATTATTTTTACTTTCAAATAATGATTCACTATAACCTAAATAATTACTATTATCGTCTACAGAAGCAATAAAAAAGTTCTCCTCCCAAGGTCTATATGCTTCCTCATCTGAGCTTAGACCTTCTAACCTATTTCAAATGTACGTTTTTAAAATAGAGATGCTTCCCATGTTATTTACATGGAGTTACTTTTATGCTCTAGGGAGTTTCCCTTTTTTTTCCTCCTGAGTGCGAAAAAGTGACACTAGTATTATGTTCCAGGGAGTAAAGTAAGCACTTTAGACAGGAGGTGGAGGAGAATCAAATTATTCTGTCATCCTTCAGTTATACAGGGTGATTTTTTAGTCCTGTTACCCAATTTTTGATGTAATTTATAAACGGAAATTTGGGTATTGATAAAAAAATAATATTTGTTATTTACAGAAGAAAATTGATATTTTATTACTCACATTTCTTAGTTACTCAAAATTATTACACCATATGCTCAAAATGTCCACCCATTGAGGTTATACACGCTCAGACTCTTTTCACCATATTAGCAGAAACCTTTTTCAGAGTTATATTGGAAATATTCGTGATTAAGTCTGTATAATTGGCTTTCAGTTCATCAATATTGTGAGGATTGTTTTTGAAGGCCTCAGACTTAATGTAGCCCCACAAAAAGTAATCAGGGGATGTGAGGTCTGGAGACCTTGGAGGCCATAAACCCTTGCTTCTTGTTGTTCTATGGTAAAAGACATTCTGTTCATAACACGACCGGAATCATCACAAAATGTTACACAGCTTAAGGATAATAAACTCGCACTGCCTTGTGTATACTGAGTGATAGGGCTACCAACTTCGTGCAACAAAACAAAATTTCCCTTTATTAGGGAAAAATTACCATGTATTAAAAATAGGGTAACAGGACTAGAAAATCACCCGGTATGTATTAATGAATGCAATATGAACAACTCACTCTCATGAGGTGAATCATTTTTTTAAACATTTTACAGTTTCTCGATGATAGGGGGGTGATAATTATTTGTATAGGTCTTCTAAGGAACCATTATCTACAGCTGGTACTTCAACTCCAAACTACCATATTAATACCAGTACACAATTTATCTGTTTATTACAGCTGGTTACTTTAGACGATCATAGATGCGTTTGAGGGGGGGGATAAGTAGCACTGTTACGCTGCGGCGCGGTCCACCCCTATGATTAATGCACGTAGCAGCCTGCCTATCGCATCACTCCTATGCATTCAAATGATGTATTTCAGGAACGCTATCTTATGTATTTTCGGTCGCTGAACACAATTTTTCAATATCTTAATTCACATCTAAATACGGACTTACTATGTGCTTAGTCATGCAGCATTTATTATTGTGAAAGCATATTCTTCTCAATCAATTGGTAGTAATATCTTATCAGTGAAGTGTTGATTTAAAAAAAAGGTTAAATCAATGTTTCTAAGATGAATTTAATTCATTCATAGTTGTTGATTGTCCAGGAAATACGCGATATACTTTGAATCACACATAATTCCATATTTTTTCCGTCTTCCATTTTGGGATGAATATAATCTAAGATTAATTAAAAAAAAAAATAGTTATTAGTATATCTAGAGTGAAAAGTACTGTTATTTCTCCCTGAGGGAAAAGTTTGAAGCCCGAGGCAAAGCCAAGGGCAACAATTCTCCTGAGGGAGAAAAAACATTTTCCACTTGTGATATACACAGCATTTTTCCTCCACCTACATTTTTATAAAAACTTCAAATAAAATAATTTTTAAAACTTACGTGACCAAACAATGTGTTACAACATAACCTGAAAAGTAAACATCTGGGCTGGCTTGTAATCACAGTTCTCCTCCAAGGTCTATGAATACAGGTCATGACATTCGTGTTCCTTATGGGGTCTTTATGGCAGTACATTTGAAAATCCGATCTAATTCAGTTTTCTCTTAACAAAATTATGCATTTTAAGAACAATATTCTGTTTCAGATAATATGTGAATTCAGGTTTTCAATTTTATAATAATGAAATCTTAATACCAAATGCTTCGATTATTCATTTATTTATTATTAAAAATTGTTCTTGTAACTTGAGGATTATGATTCCTCAGGCATTGGGACAAGACAGAAATATGCAAGGCCAACCTCAAAAAGAGTTTCAAGTTCCCGATCAATTAAATCTAAAAATCAACAATTCAGTTCCTTGTTGGAATCTAAATATTATTATTCTGTCGGAACAATTTATTTTACAATTCAAAGCCAAGCAATATCCCTTGAACAGTATAATAAAATAAAACATAATTTGTTCAATCTATAATGATAGCAGCTGATAAATTTGAAAATTGGTGAACTAGAACCGCATAAAATGGCGATTTTGCAATGCATCACGGGATTGTGTCATGACCTGTATTTATAGACCTTGCTCCGCCAACAGTGCTATGCGCTATCTGTCGGCAAAAGTTGTAACAACAATGGCCGACACAACTACAATTATGATGAAGTTCCCGTTTCAAATTTGATTAGTTAATGAGGAATATTCGTTGGCTGGTATTTTGAATAACATGGAATAAATATTTATACATTTTTTTAGTATAATGATATGAAGTTTGTAATAATTTTAGCATACAAACATAAATTTCATATATTGATCAAATGTCTGATTGAGGTATTGAATCTAGTTGGTTTAATGCTTAGTTGCTAACCTGCTGTTGTACTGCCAGTCAGCTGTACAACAGCAGGTTAGCCAACTTGCAAACCAAAATATGAAATCTTAATCTTCATGAATCATAAACTAACAAAATTAAATGAAAATTAATTATAAAAATAATAACATTCAAATCAATTAAATTATTAATTAATAATAATTAATTCATTATCATTAACATCAATTATAATGATTATAATCATTCAAATTATTGAAATAAAAATATAGTTAATTATCAGGGAATTTAATTTTGGTACAGGCCTATGTCTTTCTTAATGGATTTATTCAAGTCAGAACAAAAAATAGTCATAAGTTCAAGTAGAATGAGGATAAAAAATGAAATGAATAGGTACTCACAACTTCTTGACAAAATCCTTCTTCTTGAAGTTTTTCATCAAACTTCTTGAAGTCTTTCATATCAGTTATAGGAAATATTTTTAATACTTTATCAAACTTTTCCTCATCATTATCTTCGAATTCCATAATTGTTGGTGCAGGTTGTCTCTTTTTCATTGGAATTTGTTAGCTGCAGCCGACTAATGATATCTTGATGGATGACTTCCATTGCCTCTCAAAGTATGTTTGAATCACTGATTGCAAAAACAACGAAAGTCCAAAAAGACTGACTTTTCAGGAATCAATAAAAACATTTCCATTACTGATTGAGTCATGATACACTAATTGTAATTTAACTCCAACAACATTTGAAATGAGTCTGTGATATCAGAACCAAGTTTTTATATTCACATATTATTTTGAAAAAAATCTTTAATGTGATGCACTTATGCTGTTTTCACAATCACTGATGATATTACACTATTTAAATGAGTCACTCGGTTTATGTTTCTGCATTTAGTGCTGAATCATTATTTGACCAGGTAATTGTTTTGATGAAAATGTAGCTAAAAATTGTTTTTAATTTAACTTATCTACCCTAACTCTTCTCAAATTAAGAACACTCACTAATCATCACAATCTTCAGTAGCCTACTGTTAGTACGCCACTGTAAGATCTCATTCCAGAAATTCTCCTTCTCTTCATCTGGAACATAGTGAACACACTCATTAATTGCAAGTTCCTACATGTAGACTCTACTAGATGGCAAAACCACGTTGATGTTCCCTCTCAATTTCATTGGAAATGTATGAATTTATAGTCCACCAATGTATTCGCGAGCAGTCACTACACCTGGCCATTGTCCATCGTATTTGAAATAATGACATTTTGAAATGGTAAAGCTTACTCGCATATTTTGTGAGATATTACGTTTCTGAGTCTCCAATGACAAGCAATTCTTTACGTAGAACTTGGACCACCAAGATTTGAAATTGATAATGTCTCTAGATTCGAACAGTGAACAATGAACTCTAGTTTCTCACTGTACTCTACTATTCCTTCAACCATTTGTTTTATTTTATAAATCCGATTCATTTTCTTAAGATGTCTTTTTATTACCCCAAAAACCCTATCGCAGGGGAGAAAGTAATGTCCTCTAATGGGGAAGTGATGTTCAATAGACAAAAATATTCTGGTTTTAACAAGGGCTAAGCACAATCGTACCATGATTTGATTTTTGTTTTGTCCTGGACAATTGTCACTAAAAAGAATACGATTTTTGTAGTTATCATCAACGTATTCCTTAATGTATTCCATCAAAAAAGAGCATAAATCATTCGGCCCCTTCTTCGCATTTCCTTCATGATGAACAAACAAAACAGGTTGCTCTGTTTTCATAAGTCTTGAACAGGTATTTTCAGCATGTTGACATTCTGCATAAAATCAAAGCACAAGGCTACTGTATCACTTTTTTCTTTGCAAATTTTCTTAGCATTCTCAAGAGAAACATAAAATTTTTTGGTTTTTCTTGTGCACTGTCAGCTCTGCTTCAGCTACTCGTTTGGCAACATCATTAAGAGATTTTGATTTTATTTTCACTGACAGCTGTTCACACTCATAGCAAGTATCAACTTGTAAGCGACTAAAGGTCAAATTTAAGTTTTCTTTAAAACATTTTTTATAATACTCGTATCTATTAATAGATGGATAAGATATTTTGAAAAGATCATACATTTTTCTACAGTTGGTTCACTATCAAGATAATGAATGTTTCTAGTAACGGCATATAAACTAAAAAAAGCTTGCCGACACACCTTCATTCTCATATCCCCAACCATAGCATGATAAATGAAACTTTTATCACTTTCATTGTTATTATTCTTTCTTTTTCGATGACATTCTACATCACAACACTCAATCAATCCCTGCAAGAATAAGTCTTGTTGATTTTTTGTTGGTATATTCAGAAAATTAGTAATAATGTGTCTCTTGATAATAATATAGAGTCGAAACATTTCAAACTACATGAACAAGATTCACCGGTTTTCTTGGCTGGTACTAGCTTACTACCATGTTTGATATGTTCAATTCCTTGCAATTTCACTTTTTGCTTTCCTTGCCCTATTGCCATAGGTAAGGAAAGTATTGCTTTCCAAAAAAAAAACTAAGGTACCCTAATTTCAAGTTTTCTATACGTTTCAAGGTCCCCTGAGTCCAAAAACATGATTTTTGGGTGTTGGTGTGTGTGTGTGTGTGTGTGTGTGGTGTGTGTGTGTGTGTGTGTGTGTGTGTGTTTGTGTGTGTATGTGTGTATGTCTGTGAACACGATAACTCCACTCCTAATCAACCGATTGACTTGAAATTTCAAACTTAAGGTCCTTATACCATGAGGAATTGACAATAAGAAATTGAATGAAATTGAATTAAAAATGGCGGATAATTACTAAAAAAACACGGTTTTCTCGAAAACGGCTCTAACGATTTTCTTCAAATTTATACCATGGATAGCTTATTCATAAGCCCTATCAACTGACATGAGTCCCATTTCTGGGAAAATTGCAGGATCTTCATAATATTTTTGAGAAAAATGCTGGATAATCACTAAAAAACCATGTTTTCCACAGTTTTCTCGAAAACAGCTCTAACAATTTTCTTCAAATTTATACCATTAGCTATTCATAAGCCCTATATACTGACATGAGTCTCATTTCTGGGAAAATTCCAGGAGCTCCGTAATATTCTTGAGAAAAATGGTGGATAATTACTAAAAAAAACATGTTTTTCACGATTTTCTCAAAAATGACTTGACCAATTTTTTTCAAATTCATACCCTGTATAGTTATTAGAGTTATATATCAGAGGAGACTCAACTGGCATGAGTCTCCTTTCTGGGAAACTAATGGGGGTCCACCCTATCCTTGAGAAATGGACTTTGTAACCTCCTTCTTGTGCATGAGCTAGGTAGGTAGAGCAGTTCATAAAAAGAACACATAGACGAGATATTTAATCTGTAGAACAGCTGTTTTGATGACTTTTTTAAAAAAGTAATCGAATTTCACAATTTACATAAAGGAAAAAGAACTGAAAATGTGCCGTGCTATGAATTTAGAAAGTTAATTTGGAATTTAGAATTTAGAAGCACACACAATATAACTTAATAAAAGGGATACTTGATAAACATACCTAGTGCTAGAGAACGGGAATCCAGAAATGACAAGAGAGACAACGAAATAGAGAAAAGATATCAACTATATTGTCACCTCTTACAGTTAAATTCAACAATTAATAAAACAAAGAAGTTACATCATGAAAACCGAAAATAAAATTACTAAATTTAGAAAGTTATCTCTGATATAGATAATTCGGTAATAACCTACTCTGTATGCTCTACATTGAAAACGTTTTAGATTGAATCATAAGAAGCTTAAAGGACTCTAATTTCAAAAGAAGAATTGAAAATTATCATAGATATGTCTCAGAAGTTGATCATAAATAACAATAGATATTTTCAGAAAAGATTCACATAAAATTCATAAAATTCTTAGAACATTAAATTTATAATACACTTGGAAACTTTAAAACACTATCAAAACATTATCAAATATTAATGATCCCCAATAATAACTATTCTGTATCTTTATATCATGAAAGCTGCAAAGACAAACATTCCTCAAGTATCACATCATGGAATACTACCTTGGAAAAACTATTCAAAAAATATATGTCATCAAAACAAATTTAGAAAAGGTTAGGGTCCTTGAAACTTCATTTGATCCTTTACAACTTTAAGATGAGAATTATTTTAAAACTTTAATTTATCAATAAGGGACCTTTAAACATTTTGTATACTAATTCAACTTTAGTAGCTCAGTAGATTAAAATATAAATTCAAAGAAAACTGAAATTCCCAGTTGGATCCTTACAGAGAAAATATGGCCTCACATTTCAATGTAAAGATACAACCGAAAATCAATTACTCAAACCAAAATTAATAAAAATTAGTAATCTATCCAATCCCAATAATATCGCAAAATTACGATTTAACAAAAGTCTAATTCCGCACGTTTTACACCCTACCCCTTTTTTTGAAAGTCTATAATTATTAAAACCCATTCTGTCACATCCGGAGTTCCTGGGACGTTCGTTTAATTTGGAAAAAAGTTGTTACCTCATACCTGTTTCTTCAAATTGAATCTAGGCTCGGTGATCGAGGTCTACACGTCCAGATGGACAGGAGACAGCATACCCCAAGCAAGCTTCTAGGACGGCCATCGATTCAGAGGCGTCTCAGCGGCTTAAAGACACACGTTCATGAACCCGTAAATTGATGGATTCGTACGTTGATCCCATACTATGATGTTCCCGTACTTACACCGCTGTTAGAATAAAAAAATAAACTAGGATAATACAAATTAACTTAACTTCAGTTATTTAATAAAATCAACCTACTTTAGGTTATATAAAACTCAAATCAATACTTATTACTTTAAAACATAAATAGACATTACCTACTTCAATCTCTTGATTTAATAGAATAGAATTTATTTGTAATAAGGGTTATGCCCTATACACAAAGCGATGAGTACATAGTATTCCATAATAGGCCTACATAATTCACAAGTTGATTGAATTACTTCATAATAAGGTATTTCGAGTATTGTTGTTAGTTTAGTCAGTTCTCTTACATAAATTACATATATGGTGTAATTTAAAAGAATAAATTACATGATAGGTGTTTCCTAAATAATCAAGAAAGCTTTTCGTTAGAATCAAAAAGACAAATAAAATCTATAACAAAAATACTGATAGAACTCATAATAATAAAATACTATAAACATCAGTCAATTTGGATTTAAACAACAGTAATTGAAATTTAGATTAATAGCTTCCTCTTCAAAAAATAATTTAAAATCAAAAATATCATTCTCAATTCCTTCTTCTAATAGGTACTCTACATTTCTACATATTACACTCAAATGTATCGATCACAACAAATTTAACACTCTGATGGAAGCTCTCATCGATAATCATTTCCTTAATTATATTATAAATCTATGACATATCTTTAGTAGTGGTTATAGGAGGAAAATCTCCATTGTGAGGTGACAATTTGATACTCTCTCTCTTCTTAATTAAAGCAACTACTGAGGCGGAAAAAACTAAAAATGCTACTGGAACAAAAGGTTCCAGAGCCAAATACTAAAAAGGCCTAAAGCTGGCATGAGAGCCATGATTAACACAACGTTCTGATCAGACTACATTTAGTACTGCTTATAACAGAGGACAGATGCTGAGTGAATCCACTTCGCTTTTCTCGTCTTGCTGTGGACAGCTGTGTGATCGTCCATACTAGATAGACCTAACCAACGTTAACTGTGATTGGCAGTTACTATTTTCTAGAAAAATTTCCACCAATAGAAAGAAACGTTACAACTACAATTCAAGATACATTCTCCCACCAAGTGACAGCAATTTTTCCTTGAAAGCTATAAATTCCTTGCCTTATAAGGTCGTGATCCAGACTGATCCTCTAGGAAAATCGTTGATCTTCTCAGTACCACAACTTCTACGCACACACTTACAGAGTCGACACTACACAACGCAGAAAAGCAAGGGTCATGAACTGAGCTGATACTCCAGGAAAATTGTTGTTATTCTTAGGATCATAGCTTCTATGCACACACTTACAGAGTCAACACAACAGAACGCAGAAAAGCAAAACAGCAAAATCCATTTTCACAACAGGCTAACTTCTCAGGCTAATTCGCATAATTCTCATCACTCACTATTGGAATAATGAATTGTTACAAAAACAATTATATATACACATAATACAGAAGTCTGATTGTAGTTTCAAATAAGTTGCCGCCAATTGTCATTATGTTATTCCCCTGAATTATTCTCGTTTAAGAATGGGGCTTACAGTTCAATGAGCAAGGAAAGTTGTGTGAGTGTACCACACCAGATCTTTTTATGACGTTCCTCTTGTAGCTACTGGAGTTATTTCTTCTTTTTTCGGTTCCCGTGAGGTGTTTTCAGCTTCCGAATTCATTTATCACAAAAACAAATCACGGATCACAAACTAACCTCAAAATACCGACACCGAACTTGTAATCCACTGGCTGACTGTTGTTGACATGTCACAAGGAGGATCGTCCTTGACATGTGACTGGTCAGGTTACCCAAGTTCTTGGCTTGGGTTGTTTTTACACTCAGCTGTTTTCAAGTGCATTGAGTTGGCAATGTTTTGACAGTGTTAGAAGGTTGTTTTTGCGCTCAATCGATGAGTCTATCCTATTTACATGGGAAAATAACATAAAATGAAAATGGCCAAAAATTGGACTTTGGTTGTTTTTGCAATCAGCAATTCGTTTACACCTAGAGCGATTCCATTTTTTACTAGAACTTGATTTTTTTGAAGGAGAAGAAAAACAGTAGGCCTAATTTCAAGCTGTTTCCGAAAAATTTTCACCAACTCTGTATAACAATTTAGTATAAACAAATGTAACTTGATACCTATAACTAAACTCATGTATAATGAATCATTGTAATAATTATTGTGTTGAGTGTTATGGAAGCAATTTTTGGGAGAAATCCTTTGCTTCCATGTTTTCATAAATAAATAAACCCTGTATATTAATTGAATATAATTATGCAAAAGTAATAAATAATCTTACTGTCAAGTAATATTAATTCAATATTCAATTATCAACAGATAACTGATTCTGATTTTGTTGTTTTTTTATTTATCAGGATACTAGCACCTTTCTTTGCTGATTAACCAATTATTAGATACACAAACATATTCTTCAGTTACAATTGAATTAAGCTCCACAAAATCCATGATAAAATCGTGAAGCATGAATTACAAAATTATTAAACATGTGCATGTTAAAGAATGAACCTTATTCAGAAACTATATTCTTATTTGTTGTCTCATTCCATGAGAATAATTAGCTGGGTCACCGTCACCGATATAAATTATCACCGATAACAGATTGCTTCACTTGTTCTTGGAGTATCAGTATCAGTTATCACTGTGACAGTGATCGGTGGATCAGTGATTTTCGAAGAGCTGGGTCTATCACCGTTTAATCACTGATATCAGACGCCTTGGAGTATCAGTTACCACGGTGATTTTCAAATATCAGTGATGTGATTTCGATCCCATCACTGGTTCTCCTACAATAGTTGATTACCAACCAAGCAAAATAGAGTTGTTCAGAAACCTTCAACAATTGTCAAATACAATTCATCTGAGGGATTTATTGATGTTTCTGATCAGATGGCTTTTTACAATTCAGATCTTCAAGGTTCAATTTAGGGTTTCATAGGCCACATACAGACACTTGTGTAACCTATGACAGGCTTCAAATGCAAATCTTGCATGGCACCGTAGAAGTAATATTGCCCCAACCCTAATTACTAGTAGTTTTGCGAACAGTAGACCTCGCTCATGAATACAACTTTTAATTAATGAGAAGGACCATTAAGAAATTACAGTATATTGTGAAGATTTAGCCATGTCATCTATTATTTTCCCATTGAAAGTGCTAGAGACATTTCCAGGGACACCAGACTTATAAATGTCTCTCAAGGAAATACTTTTACATAGTCCCCATATTTACAATATTCACAATATTAACATATATTACAACTTTCCTAATAATCAATTATAAGAAATTGGTTAACTGACGGAAAAATGGAATATGCAGTAGGCAATTTAGACGATGAATCATATCACAGACAATAGTGAGACGGAAAATGATTCTTAATAAGATGGTTTTGTTGGTGGCAATGACAGGAGGTTTCTAATGATATTTTACATGAAAAGTGGATTTAATGTTATGGCTTGTTATGCTGTGCAGAATGCTCATAACTCTGTTTCCAATCTCATACTAAAAGGAAAAGGAAAACAAAAGCTAACTAAGCGGTTAGGCTAACAGCTATCCTTCATCATCCCATCAACACCATTCATTCAATACAGCACATCTTGGAGCAGCACAATTTCCACTCTAAAAAAATGAGAGCCAATTTTTTTTACTTTTATTTATTGTGGGCAAGATTCACTCTTAACGTATTGTGAATCCATGGATCTTTCATTTTGAAAAGAATAAAAATTGCTGTATCTTCAAAGATAAGTGTACTAGATACGAAAAAGTAGCTTTCTGGATGGAGGTTTGTCTGCAGTTTTTTGAATTACAAAAAAAACTGGAGGTCTTATTAAAAATCGTTACACATATGTTTCTGCGCTTTGTTTCAAAAAACTTGTATACCAGATTTCATCCAAATCAGACAATAGCTGCGACTGTAACTGTGGTACAAACCGATCGAGTCGAAACTAAGACCTCAGCCTCCCTTCGGTCAATTGAATATGCTAAACTTCCATCCCACAACCTAACCCCACTTGCAAAAATAGTCAAACAAAAATCTGAAATATTCCATATCAAACAAATGATCAAGCACCTCCATAAGAGAGAAGATTATTTAATCATAAAACATATCTTGATATGACTACTGTATCCCATGAAACTAAAAACGAAGAGATAAACATATTGTGAGCAAGATAAAATAGAAAAATCAAGAACATTAAAAAACAAACATAACCTGAAACTTGCTAATCTAATAAAACAACACCCAATGCAACTAATGTAAGCCAAACTAATGTAAAATTCTATTCCAGAACTGTCCAATTAAGAGACAATGTCATATTCACAAGAACAAAACAAAATCTACTAGATAAAGGACTCAAACGCAACATTACCCCTAATAATCACCCATTGAACACATAAATCACTATTGATTGTAGAACAAAAAAAAAACATTTTTGATTTCCATACCATATCACTTTCTAATCAATCACTAAAAATAGCCAACAATTTCAAAAAATAATATTATCAAATCACCTTCACAACAGATCACCACATCCACAAACAATTCACTCACCACCTGACAATATTTACAATAGGCCCAGAGTATATAAAATAAAATGCAATGACTGACCTGGTTTTTATGTAGGCCAATCAGGACAAACATTCACCACCAGAACATAAGAATATATTCGCACCCCAACACACCCCTCACCTAATCACAATATGCAGAACACCTTGACACCAATCACACCTACACTAGTATTGAGAACAATCTGTAAATACTTTATATTAGGAAAAAAGTACAGAGACTCAGCACCATAGAAGAATATGAAATATACAAAGCTAATAAAAAACAACATTATTAAACAGCTAACTGCAATACTATTATTACTAATACAACTAACTCCTATTTATTTGATATAATTTCAGAAAAAAACTGATTAAAAATTCCCTCTTCCACCTTCCTCAAAGTGAACGTTTTACATATATTATGCAGTTTAATATCTCAATATTTTTTGTATTGATGATAGTTCGAAAAAGATTTAGGTCTATTTGAACCATTCATCTGTAGCCTACTCATGCTGCCCAGCAAAGTTAATTTTTTTAGGTATTTCCAAGATGAACGGTTTCTGTCCTGGGTAACAGTTGCTCCTGCTTTTGAGAACGAACGTTCACATGGCACAGAAGTGACCATGAAGATTAGGAACTGGCATGATTGTTTTTAAAGTCCACGAAAAACTATCTTCATGTCTTCCCATTCTTGTAGAGGATTCGACTTCAATAGTGACAATGGGTTGGCCAAATATAATGTAAGTTTTGATGTGTTACTGACTTCCTGGGTTTTTTCATTCTTTTGCCATAAACCAGCTCCTTGTGGGTCTTCCACAAATCGAAAATATAGAAATTTAATTTGTTGATTTCCTATGTTGAAATTGATTAAATGAAACCAGATGAATGATGAAATAATTTTTATGTTGGTATGACAAAATTGAATTTTTGATAAATATGATATAAAACTGTTACAAGTGGTAAACAAACTATATCAGTTGAAAACATCACAGGTGGCAATCATATGATTTGCCACATTACCCCCCGGGCAGACGATTTGGCCATCCAAAATATTTTTAAGCTCACTTTTTTTCTGGAACAGGGTGGGAATGCTGAGGTGAGTCGTCTTGATGGATGTATGCTGGAGAACTCAGTGTTGAATGATAATTGGTTGACTTGAATTGGTAGAAGTAAATTGGTTGATTGTTGATGGGTTGAGTTTGTGGAGTTGATTGGGTGGGAAGCATAGACTAGAGGCTTGTGGTCTGTGCAGATAGTGAAGGGATGTCCTTCTAAGAGGTGGCGAAAATGCTGTACCGCTTCATAAAAAGCAAGTAGCTTGAGATAGTATACTGGCCAGCAACTTTCTTTCAAAGATAACTTTTTTGAAAAGAAAGCGAGAGGTTGCCATAGTACTGGCCAGCAACTTCCTTTCAAAGATATTTTTTTTTTTTGAAAAGAAAGCAAGAGGTTGCCATACGCCTTCAACCAGTTATAAGCATTCTCTGAGTGTTTAGAACCAAGTGTTTCATCCTTGAATGTTTACTCTTCTTTCACATTCCTGAATTACATAGTACTGTCATTTATGCTTCATCAAGAAATTTAGCTTTCTCTCAGTCCAAATGTTTGGTGGTATTCAAAAAGTGTTTTCTTTTCATTATGTTCACTACTTGATTCATGCTTTAGAAGTGTAATTTTCATTTTTGCAAAAATTGGAACTTGAAAGTGTTCAATGAAAAATTTTTATCTTTTTAAGTTTTAAAAATTCATTTTTTTTAAATTTCAAATTCTCGGCAAAAGTTCCTATTGATGCAGTTATATTGTGAACTGTTCACGTTGAACAGAAATTTGTTCAAGTCCATCAAGAAGGTGGATTACTTGAGTAACTAGGTAATTTTTAGGTAACTTTAACTCACATGAAATATCTGTAAAAATGCTTGTTTTTGATCACATCAGGTTAAAATCACGTCGGGTTAAAATCACGTTGGGTTGAAATCACATTGGGTTGAAATCACATCAGGATAAAATCATGTCAGGTTGAAATCACATCGGGGTCACCAATATAGGAATTTAATTTGTTGATTTCCTATGTTGGAATGACAAAATTGAATTTTTGATAAATATGAAATAAAACTGTTACAAGTGATAAACAAAAAATATCAGTTGAAAACATCACAGGTAGCAATCATATGATTTGCCACAAAAGCTTGGTCTCTTATTTCCCACTCTTCTTCTGATTCTGATGAAACATCCTCCACAATCAGTTTTTTCAATTTTGAAATGGGCTTTCCACAACCAATTTGACTCTTGAAATGAATATTTCAAATCTGGGTTCCAGAATGGTGGACATGGCAATATTTGAATTGGTTTCTGCCAATTATTTTTGAGATTGTTTCATATTTGTCTCCTGAAATCTCTGTGGTTGCACTTTCAAATGGTCTCAATATTAGAACAAAATGCTTCAATGTTTCAATTTCATGAGAACTAGGCATGACTGGACTGGAGGGGTCATAAACTAGTATCAAATCAAGGAACCGCTCTACCATGTAATACATTGAATTCCATGGAGTTTCCACATCTAAGATTGTTTTTTCATTTTGCCTTCTGGCACCGATTCTACCATGTAATACTTTGAACTCCATGGAGTTTCCACATCTAAGATCGTTTTTTCATTTTTCCTTCTGGCACATCTTTGTCCTTCTGGGCTTTCCGTAGTCTATCTGACATTATCACACTATTTTTGATGAATTTGACCACTCATAGTACCTTCTTGATCAATGGCTGGATTTGGTCATGGGAAATGGCTGCCTCTGTAACCAAATTCAGAGTGTGTGCAAAGCAGTGGAGGTGCTGAGCTTCAAAACTGTTTTTGACAGCAGTAACCATATTACAGCCTGTGGTGCTGAGCTCACATTGCATACGAATTTCTACCATACGTAAACGTACGACACCAATCATACGAAATGAATGTGCACACTAAATGCGTTTCTCTCCGTCAAGAAGTATGCATAAGCTAATTTTTGTTAGGTTAGGTTAGGTTTACTGCTTAGCTATGAATTCCCAATACAATCAATTGTATCTTTTAGAAAATTCTCTGCTGATTCGGAGACTGAGGCAGCATTGATATCATCGCAGAACTCAATGGGTGTGTGAAATTTATTTGAAAAGAGAGAGCTTGGTGAATTTCATCACATAATGTTAGACTTGAATAATGACAACAACTTGTTTCATGGTTATCTACGTATGAATAAAGAAACCTTTGACTATAATATAATATATTGAAGCCATATGACCTAATTTATCTTGATACAGTAATTTTCGCAAGACCATATATCACCTGAAGAAAGATTAGTAGTAACCGTGAGGTAAGATATCAAGTTAAAATGCACGGTTTTTCTGACAACTCTTTATTCATCTTCATTATCATGGCTTATTGCAATTCTAGTTTTAATATTTACTTGAATTAAAGTCGGCTATGGTATTGTAATTATTTATATGCATTAAACTGCAAAACATATTCAGACATTGCAGAACTTGAACTTGTTTGATTATTTTGCTCCATACTGTACTGAGTCGAATCACTGGAATAACCGAGCTCAACTACAGGGAGTGAATTATTTTGTTCATCTATAAGCACTTGCATTATTTTGTTCCGAATTATCAACTTGTGGTGTTTTGGGACATCTCTCAAAAAGGTTAGAGTTCTGTTGAAAGCACTTCAACTTTTCTTCTTCAATTTTCAACAGTCTTCTATCAATAATTATCATCTGACGGTCGACTTCTAGGCCTTTTCTTCAAAGGAGATTTGAATGTTTTCTTTGTAGTTTGTTCAGTTTCAAGCTCGTTGTGATCAACAACAGAAGAGTAGTGGCTGGGAGATGGTGAAACACTTGCTTCAATTCATTTCAATTCAATTTCTTTATTCCAATACAAAAACAATGTACAATATAGAACAGAATAATTATGGAATAATTATTCCCCCGCATGGACTGTTGATCCGTGCGCGGGGAAAGAGTACACAATCTATACAGGTAAAAGTAAATTCGTATGGCTTTTGTTGGTGGGGAGTCCCTTGAGGGAAGGTCCCACCGCCTGAATATATAATTTAAGCCGTCAATGGGCCTTACGACTGTCATACTTCAGCCGGGACCGACAGTTTAACGTGCCCATCCGATAACACGGGAGTGATCTGTTTAAAAAACTTTTGGCTCTCAGTGGGGTTTGAACCCGGGATCACTATGCTGCTACGCAAGCACTATATCCACTAGACCACGGATCACTCCTCTATACAGGTAATAAAAGTGCAAAAAAAACAGTCAATAATTTATGTTAATTCAAGCTTAACCTATAAATAACAAAAAAATATGTTAAATCTTGTAATGTATAAAATACAAACTGTATGAATGATGATTCACATGGCACAAGTACCCGACTCAGAATACTTCATCTTCTGGTGAGCTATCTGAACTGATGATTTAACAACCTTAAATAGAAAGTACAATGTAAAAGCAGAATATAAATAATTAGAATAAATAAGAGAGGCATGGAGGGCTTGGAATACAAAATCACAAACTAGTGAGGTTTGTGGTTGAGCATGTGCCAACTGCTTCGTGTCACCTATATGGCGACTCCAGCAGCGCCGCGGCGGCCGATTGAGCGGAGCCAAAAACCTACTCTCTTTTTGTAGGCGGCAGCACCAAGTTCTTCTGCATCTATGATTGTTTGTGGGAGGTTTCGATAAATCAAATGGGCAAGTAGAAAGGGATTACTGTTCAGTGACGTTAAGGTTGATCTGGGAGAGTTATATCCGTAATTTATTCGGTGTCTGGTTTGATAATCATGTTGTAAGTTTGTAAAGATATTGGTTTTATTTGTTTTTATAAATGTGAGGATGGATTTCAAGTAAAGCTGGTGGATATCCAGGACCTGGAAATCGGAAAAGAGCTGGTCTGTCGAGTATCTGACTGGTTTCTTTAGAATAATTTTTATAAGCGCTCTTTGCGTGACAGCCAGAGGCTCAAGCACAGCGGCCTAGGCACCGCCCCAAGCCACTACACCATATTGAAGCAGTGACTGAACATACGCAAAATACACACTCCTGCACTGATCCTCAGCCAGCAACCATGCCAGCTGTGAGAAGGCATACAATAATTTCCTCAATTTCCGTTTAACATTGACAATGTGTGGGGACCAACTCATTTTGTGATCAATTGTTATTCCCAAGTAGCAATACTGCTCCACACGCTCAACCTTGTCACAGCCGCAGGCGGCCGACCGCAGATCACCACAGGAGTGTATTGCAAGCCTTCTCAGTCCAGGATCGCCATCCTGTCTAAAGTATATAGGCAGAGACTTGGTTTTTCCGACATTCAAGGATAGGGTGTTCTGGTCAAACCACCTTTTAAGTTTTAGTAGGTCTGAGGAGGCCTGTTCATAGACTTCGTCCCAAGAACTTCCAGACGACACTAAAACAGTGTCATCGGCGAATAACAATAGTTTCCCTTCAATATTTACTCTAGTTATGTTATTGATATAGATAGAGAATAGTATGGGCCCAGGGTACTACCCTGAACCACACCATACTCGATGCTTTTTGGGTCACTCTGTGTACCGTTGATGGACACAAACTGTGACCTGTTTTCCAAGTAACTAATAAACCAGTCCAGGGATTCAACGCCGGCGTGCTGGAGTTTCACTATCAATTTATGTCTATCAATAGAATCGACTGCTTTTGCCAGGTCGAGGAATGTGACAATCACCCGTTTTTTGTTGCCTATTTCTCCACTTATGTATCTTATTAATTCAAAAAGCGCGTGGGAGGTACCCCTGTCTTGTCTGAAGCCTAATTGAGAATTGGAAATTATTTTCTCACGCTCAAGGTAATTTGTGAGTTGTATTTTGACAAATTTTTCAATTATTTTTGATACCGTGCAAAGTATAGAAATTGGCCTGAAGTTTGAGGTAACATTTTTTTGTCCAGACTTAAATATAGGAACAACTTTTGCAATTTTAAAAACATTCGGAAATATACCTGTTGTAAAACTAAGATTAATTATGTGTAGCAGAGGTAACTGTAGTGTGTTAATGCTGTTTTTAATTAACTTGGTCGGTATTCCATCCCATCCCGGAGCCGAGCCGCCTCTCATACTGACCACTACCGCGATAAGCTCGTTGTGGGTGATGGGACAAAGAGCAAAGACAGCGTCCGTCGCATGGTCGGCGTCGTCCACCTCGAGTGGACCAGTCGGCTGCAGTGCCCCGGCCAACCGCGAGCCAACCGAGGCAAAGTATTCGTTGAAGGCATTACCTATTTGTTTAATTTCAGCGGGAGAGGCCTCACCGCCGCGCTCACAGTACGCCTGCAGCGGAAACTTCGGCTTGCCCGTGGATCGACCAGAAACCTCATTAATAACATTCCAGAATTTCCTAGAATCCCCCCCAGCTTCACTCAATTTATTCTTATAATAATTGTATTTAGAACGCTTAATAGCTGCCTTAAGTGTATTTCAGAATCGAATAAATTTTTGTCTGAGTTGATTATTGTATGGATTTCTCCTGACCTCTTTACTCAACTTGTCACGACAACGCATCGATTGCAGGAGGCCAGAGGTTATCCATGGTTTATTTTTTTTCGTTTTAGCACACACTCTTTTGGATGTTGTGAACTGCTCCAAATTTGTCTGTAGTATCTCATTGAAACTCTCAGCAGCCTCATCAACATCAGCCGCCTCGACCACCCGTCTCCAACTCTCCACTTTCAAGGCTTCATCAATTCCAGACCAGTTAATGATCTTGGAATATTGGGTGTCACTATTTCTACTCGGTTCTATCAACAAATTATTCTCTACTTCTAACCCAATTACAAAATGATCAGTTATGCTCGTTTGAAGAATGAAAGAACATGCATTGGAATGGAATGGCAATTTGATAAAGAAATGGTCTATGCATTTATTGCTATTGGGGCGCATTATCCGGTCTATGCATGATATATAACCACATTCATATAGCATATCCAGATAGCGTTCCTCTTGCGAGTTTATATTTGGGTGAAGGATATCACAATTTATATCGCCAGCTATGATTTTTAGATATGAAGGGTTAGTGTCGGTATGGAGCAAATTCGTTAAACTATCGATAAAGTATGGAAGAGATGAAGACGGGCTACGATAAATACAGAGAAGTTGACAAGGTGTATTGGCCCAGGTGAAATTCAAGGTCAAGCTCGTTGCTAGCCCACCAATTGAGAACTGGTTACAGGTGACGGAAGATAAGCTATCATCCAAGTACACAACTATGCCATCACATTGATTCAATCCATTGTGACTTCGAAACAGTTGATACCCGTCAAGGCTCATGAGCTCACTATCCTCGTCCAACCATGCCTCGGTTAGAATTATAACATTAAATTTAGTTTTAATACCCTGCCACAATATGTGATCTCTCTTCATCAATAATTTCTATGTTCTCATAAGAAGTTTCAACAGTTTTTGGAACACTGCTTTTGAGATTTCTCCGAGACATAGTATGTTTAAGAAATAACAACAGGTTAAAATGAGGCCATTTGGAATCAGCTTCTGTGTCAGCTGCATCAGCAGATTTTGTACAACTCACTCTTTTCAGTTCTTTTCCAAAAGTGTCTCTTAGTCCTCTCCAATTTTTCTTCAGCTCATCAACTGAAAAACACAATAAAAAACATAATCTTATAAAAACTTGAAAAAAAATTATTTTCTTGAAAATCAACAATATCAAATTTATTTGAATTAAATGTAAAGTATTCACTCACTTCATGTTTTATTTAAAAATATACACAATTTAGAATAGAGTGAGTGAATACTTCACATTTAATTCAAATAACTTTAATATTGTTGATTTTCAAGGAAATAAGTTATTTTGTCATTTGTAGAATGATAGTGTTATACCTTGAAATTTTATTTTACAGATACAGTACCTTGTTACTGGCTCATGCTTTAGAGCACTTGGATATTCATTCAGTGTATCAGACAATACTATTGGTGGTATTGTACATGATACTTGCAATGTGATCTATAACGTTTCTATATGTCCTTCTATAACCTTTCCTTGACTGGACTATAGTGTTGTAGCTACTTGTAACTTTCTTATGAAAAAAAAAGTTTAATACATTGAAGAAATAAAAATCAATTACTCTTACAAACATATCTGGAGTAGTTATCAAAATTAATGGAAGAAAATGGGATCTCTAAACTATTCCATCAACTCCAAACAGTCATCAGCATGAGAGTGACAAACGTTTATAACTGGACGTCTCATTACAGAACAGCAATGGTCAGCAGTTTTAAATTAGACAAAAATTATTTGTAAATATGATTCTTTTCCATAAGGAAGAATCATTCATTTAGTGTTCATGGGATTAATTATTCACCTATTTCAATTTTTAATTTCCAATAATTGAATGAAAATATTACTATTTCCAAAATTTATTTCAATTTTTTTATCAGTTTTATAAACACTGAATTAAGTAGATCATTCATTCATTCATTTATTTATTTATTGTACAAAATACTACAATCATAATAGAACTATGACATTGGAGGGAAAACTTGGAGTCACTAACTGGAATCACTTTAATATTGCATTCCTGTTAAATTTCAATTAATCTCGAGGTGGGGACACTGTTTGGTTATTAATGCTTGCCTATGGTCGGTTGGAAATGGATGTTTGAACTGGTGGGCTGCTTTGTAAAATATTTATGTAAACATTGCATCCCATGACAGTCGCTCTTGGCCTGGGACTGGACGGGGCACAAGCGATACAGGAACTATCCATTTCGTGAAATTTCAATCGTTTCACCTGCTTCCTATCAATGAGCTATGTAACTTCTTGTTATTTTTTCGAAAGATTCATAAACTGACCTATAGTGTCTTCCGTATCGAGAGCATTTTCTTTATTTACAAAATAGCGAGAGCATGCTCTTAATCTATCAAATTTAGTTTGTTGGTTTACCAAAAGAAACATTTGGGATACATGCATAATATAGTCCAATAGAGTAGCTTAATTTCATACCGTATTCATGTAGAGAATCCATTCACTACATCTCAGTAGATCACATATCGAATAAATTACTAAGTATATTAAAATTAAATGAAATAACTATTAATAGCCACTGATTTCTACTTAAATAAATCAATAATTAAACCAATTGAATCAATTAAATTTTCATGATCTCAAATAAATAAACAATAATTGAATTAAAAGTCAAAGAAATAATAGATCTCTAGAAGTTTTATTTTACTAATAATTCTCATAAATATTGAACAACCATTTTTTTTCATTACAAAGTTACAAGTAGCTACAACTAATAAATAGTCCAGTCAAGGAAAGGTTATAGAAGGAAACGTTTGGAAGACAATTTTAGACCCTGCAGTTCTCTTTAGGGTAGTAAGGGGGTGGGGGGATTCAAATGTACCATTCTTTGGCTTCTTGCATACAACTCGAAAACTTTGTATCTTATGGACATAGCAACTTTTAAACCACCCTCATCCCCTTAGCACATGAGTTAGGAATGAGGAATTTTGATATGTTCCCCTTACTAGTCTCAACAAAGCTGCAAAGCCAAAAATTGTGTTCAAAACATCCCCTCCAAATTCTTTTGTCAATTGGTCTATTGTTGCTAAACTGAAAATTTCACACTCATCACTAAAGCTGCTGCAACAGTTGTAAGGAAATGTGTAAAAGTGTGAAATTATACATCAAATTGATGAGAATTCAATGCTCTATAAGCTCATAATCAGCATCGATTTTTAAAAAGTTATAAGAGCAAAAATAGTAAAAAATTGTAGGCAAACGTTTTTTTTTCAAAAATGTCACACCTTCAAGAGCAGATATCTCAAAAACTAGAGAAAATATAGAAAAAGTTAAGAATATTGTAGGAATTTATGAGAGCTTTAATCTTTTAAAAAACAGTTATGTCCGTAAGATACATAGTTTTTGAGTTATATGTGAGAAACCAAAAAATGGTACCTCTGAACCACCTCCACTCGCTTAGCCTAGGGTGGTAAAGGTGGGGACTTTTGATATGTTTACCTCCCTACTACCCAAAACAGAACTGCAGGGTCAAAAATTGTCTTTCAAACTTTCCCCCTATACCCTTTTTTGAGCATTCATTGCCTGGACTATAAGGAAAATTCAGCAGTAATCCTTGATGGCTATAAATCTAGTAAAGTAAGAATTTCACCCCAGTGTCTCATAATTTGACGATATTTTTTGAAAGAAGACTGCAACATCTCAATTAAAACAGATCAAGAATATGTGCTTCTGTCCAATTCAACTAATGAACATAATCACACACCAAATACAACTGACAGCAAGAGGTTTAAAGGATTACTCATCATCTTTAAAGGACACATTTAGCCAATCAGTACTAGATATAATTCAGTACTAGATAAATCTTTGGATTTTCTCAATGACACAGCAGATATATCATCTGCTATTCCAAACTTTTCAACAAAATAAATTTATGCAGTACACCAGTCACTCCAGGATCTCCTTTCAATTCACATTTTCAAAACTCATTTTATGATTGCAATGCAACTATTGAATCGCTAAAGAAGGAAAGTAATCAACTTATTGGAAATATGACAATACTAAAAATGGAACTATACTAACAATGGAATGATGTAGATCAGCGGTTCCCAAACTTTTTTGATGGCATACCACCTAATATGAAGTCCTCCTTTCATGTACCACCAGTATAAAAATGATTAATCATCATTCCATTGCCAACATAGTAAAGTTTGTAAATAACAATTAAAAAATAACATTTAGCCTTTTAAGTACTTTACTTTAAAACAATGTTTATTTAGTTCTTTGCAGTTAGTTGTAAATAAATTAGTTAAAATTAAACTTTTCATAGTTATAACCAATGCTTATTTTGAAATAAAAATTAGGATGAAAGAATATAAATAAACTTTAAGGTGTAGAACAAAACTGTATTTGGAAAACAATACAACAAATTCAAACATAAGTACACACAAGTTAATGAGAAGGATGAGCTTGTAGCGATTTGCTTAAAGTTGCAATGTCTGGTTTTATTGGGCTTAGCTTCAAACGCTAGTCATTTTCAACACAAGCCAGCCTATTTCTGTATTTGTTTTTAAGGTAACAAAGAGAAGAAAACGCAGCTTCACATAAGTAGGATGTTGAGAATGGGAGTAAAAACTTGACTGTTCGGTTGGCGATTTCACCGTAGTCTTGGCGTCTTGAATCCAAAAGTCAATCAGGGTAGCTTTATCAAAAACTTCCTTCAAATCTGAGTCACAATTTAAGTCGAACAGTTGATCTTTTTCGGCTAATGAGAGATTCTCTGGGATTGTCGATAAATGATATTCTTAATGTCACTAAATGGGGTTTTCATCCACAAATGTTCTTTATAGTTTTCTGGGAAGTAAATGCTCAAGTTTTCCTTCAAAATGTTACAATGGTCACTGATATCACTAAGAACTGTCTTACTAAGTGAAAGCTCATTTTCTTCAACAAAAGTGCTGAGAGAAGGAAAAAATGAAACCTTGCTTTTCTTGGCTTCATCATCTGCAAAGGTGATTTTTTGTTTCAAGGCATTAATTTTGTCACACACTTGAAACGGGGTATTAGAAGTACCTTGAAAACTCATGTTCACATCATTGAGTTTTGAAAAAATGTCAGCTAAGTAAGCCAGTCGACACAGCCATAGTTCATCAGTAAAACGACTTCATAGTTCAAAATCAGAATCTGTTAAAAAAAATCAATATCTTGTGACATAACTCAAAAACGCGAGTCAGCATCTTTCCTCTTGAAAGCCACCTAACTTCTGTGTGGAGCAGTAGTTGTTTATGAATACTGTCCATTTCTTGACATAAGTTGTGAAAAAGGTGTGAATTCAAGGCTCTGCTCTTAATAAAATTCACTGTCTTTACAGCCTCGTTCAAAACAGTTTTTAGTTGTGCTGGACAGCATTTTGTTACAAGCGCTTCTCTGTGAAGGCTGCAGTGAATATGTTGTGCCTCCGGAAACATTTTGTTGTTGACTTCAAAGTCGAAGCTGCTCTTGTTTTTTGTCAGAGTAGTCATAATCCTAGTCCTAGACACGTTAACTCAGAAATGATCGAATACTTTAAAAGTATAAAATCAAGTACAGAAATATAAATTCTTACATTTTGTCCAATTTTGTTTGCGATTGCGCCAACCACGATGCAGCCGTGAGGTTGATTCTTTTGATGTCTGCATCAACCCAACATCTTTTTACGGCAGCTGGAACATAATGAAATAAGTCTTTATAAATCACGGGAATATCATAATGTTCATTCATCCACTGAAAATATTTCAGTTATCAGACGTTAAGCCATTACTGATGCATTTTAGCGCGTTTCTGAAGTCAAATAACTATTTAAAGCATTAAATTTCAATTATGTGTATTTCAATATTTTTGTCTGAGGCCGCAACAATATCACAGGTCTCTGTAAGAAAGTTGAGGTTCCTTACCTTCACCAGAATTGAATTAAATTCATCAAATTGGGCCATAATGACTATGTGACATAACTATAAAGGCCAATAAGTAAGAGTTTTTCAAAGTAACATAATAGTTCAAAATATCATGTGCTTTTGTTGAATTTCATGTATTATTAGATCAAAAGGGCTGTGAGGGTTTGAGTTGACTAAATAAAAATAGCAAAGTTACCATCCCATACAACCAACGGAAGAAGTTGAATAATATAAGTTTAGTTGACTAAGAATCAATAAATTCAGAATTTCAAGCAATGTACACAAAACTGCAAGATGAAAACTACACTGATGAGACCTTACCAATCATCAATTTAGAAATATTGAGGTCCTTGAAGGGTCTTTTTTCTAGTTTCTGGTCCTTCCTTTGGACCCCCTTCCACGAGAAATTCACTGCCACTTCAATGTTGACAAGCTTCGCCATGATGCTAGTTACGGTCCTGCTCTCGGTGGTTTTATCAGCAGATGATGCTGCATAGGAAACCTTTAAACAAAATGAGACAGTTGTGTCAATTCATAATTTATAAAAGAACATAGAAAACTATAAAGATCAACTTGATTTGTGAGGCATGGACATTCAGTCGAAATTATTTTTCCTGTAGAAGAATCTTTATAAAGCAGTTCAGTCACGAAGATTTATGACAAATATCGGGGACCGAGCTTCGCTCTGGAGTACAAAAGCATAAAAAATGTATTACGAAAGGAGAAATTATAATAAAATTCATACAGAAATGTTCTATCTAATCACAGTAAATTGAGATTAATTCCCAGAGGAATGCAAAAATTTCCCTCACAACGGCCCAGTTGCACAAAAGCCGGTTAAATTTTAATCCTGATTAGCTTTAAGTGAACCAAATCAGAGAAGACCATTTCAAAAAGATGGATCTACTGGAATTAATCAGGATTGAAAATAACCCGGATTTTTTGCAACCGGCACTAAGTACCTGATTGAATGATTACAAAAGTTCAACAGCTGTGTCATAATTTTGACACAGTCCCACACACATGAGCTCGCTCACTCTCACACAGACGACGAAATAATTATTATCAGCTGTTTTTCCAAGGATGAGTAATAATTATCCTTTTAATGTCCTTCAGCGAGTTTTCCCAGGGATGAGACCTAGTGCAATCGAATCTTTATATTATAAACCTACTACATGTTCTGAATTTCGTGAGAATCGTTAGAGCCGTTTTCGAGATCCGGTGAAATACAAACATATAAACATCTAAACATATAAACAGAAGTTGCTCGTTTAATAGTATAGAATAAATAGATAATTTGATACCTTAATATTGATCACTTTTTAGAATATTGCGCCCTTTATCTCAATAACAATTAAAGTTGCACGCTTCAAACTGGTTCCATTGGATTTATCGGCAAATTTTACACAAGATCCGATCATTTTCATACCAAAAAACAAAACCAAATACTTGGAAAAACAAAATGGCAGATTACGGGAAAACTAAAGGGAAATTGACATTTTTTCTGAGGACATTTTTTGGTTTTTCTTATCTTTAGAAATAACGTGATTGTACTGATGTTACTATGTTTTTGGGACACTCCGTCTATACATACATAGTTGATGATAATAATATACAGTATAGTTAGTTTAATAATTCGATCTATTATGAGTATATAAGGTGCCAGTATTGTAAGAAATTTTTCTGCAAAGCTATAAGAGCTATACTGTAAAAGAGTGAGGATTTGTTTTATAAAAAAGTTTGAAACTTGTCACAACCACATATTTATTAAAATAGGGAAATTCCTGTTTTGATTGTTACACCATTATCAATCTCCCGGTTTAAGATGATGTAGTTGACGAATGTTGATACAGCATAGGTTGACGGACTTGTAGCCACTTCGTTTAATAAAATATGTGGTTGTGACAAAATTCTAGTTTGTTTTATTCAATATGGATATTTACCACATACACCTTCACCCCTACACAGAAGGATTAATTCAAATTAAATAATATACTCACACATCTGGTCATGAACTCCCTGTCCAGGAGTTTTTTTTTCAAATTTGATCAATTTGTCAAGGGACGCAATAGGGAGATCTTCAATAATTATTGCTTGCGGAAAGTGTGCCACAGCAATATTGGGGTCTGCATTTTCAGCCCCATTACAATTTTTAGTCATTAATAAATCAACAGACTTTTGCAATTCATCTTGGCATTCCCTCAGATGAGATAAATTTGCATTGATTTTGCTAATGTCACCTGGAACAAATAACATTTTTCTAAAAGGATGCAGAAATAACAATAAATAAATTGTTTCAGAATAATTCATTAATTTCACATTTTTAACTCTATGCAAGATATATAAGTATTTACAAATTAATATAGCAGTCTCAGCGCTTCATAATATGCAGTATAAATGATCTAATAGTTATAAATTATGCATAAAATAAAAGAGCAATTCAGTTTTGTTTGTTGGCGCCATTGCGCATGTACTGTGTTTGATTTGTCCTTCCATTTTATGTATATTCTCAGTTGGATTTCCTGAATATTGTGAAGCGTTGAAATCCCAATATTCATTTGTAAACACCATGTACTTTGTTATCGGACAAACTTCACATCTATTAACATTCAATTGAGTAGTTTCTTATTCTTTACTCACGTGATAAAGAGCAGAAAGCATGCCCCAAAGCATGGTCAAAATTGACCCCCTCAAAATCGAAGGGACAAGAATGTTTTTTAGTTTTTATTTGGCAATGGGTAGGAGCTGCCGGACTTTTTACATCATTCTCCTTCCTCGGCTTTTTTAATAGTGGCGTTAAAACTGGGAGAGTTGGCAACACCTTCGTTTTATTAGCATCTGCAATTGGAGATGGCTCCCCATCCTCGCAATCACCCTCAGACGAATTACATTCCTTCACACAGTGGCTTTCAAAATTCAAGCGGTGATTTGGTCGGGATTTTCTTTTTCCTCTTCCCCTCTCCTCATTCTCGGATGAAGTCACAGTCGACTTCCCTAAAGAGAGTCTGATGATATCCTTTAGGCCACATTCATAATTGTCTGAGGAAAAAATTACTTGTTACAAATAGAAAGGTAAAAACTCCACTAAGAGAAGAAAATAACAGCGTTAAAACTTGTTTGAAACACATTACAAAATTAAAGGCTAGTTTGAAGAATCACTGGGATGACTGTAGACCTAGTGTCTTCAAAATAAATAGCTCAAACTGAAGTTTAACATGTGCAATTTGTTCGTAAATTTTCTAATAATATTATATAAAATCAAATGAAAAGAAAGACATGATGCGAACAAGAGTTAGAATTTCTCCTGGTAAAAATACCAGAAAATGTATTCTTAGTTCATTTTTTTTATTTATGGACTGCAATCCATGTAAATAATCCATAAACGTTGTTTTCAAGCTATAGGAAAAAATACCTAATTGATTGACAAAATTCATTAATCATAATTATTTTTGCTTGTGAGTAATATCAGTCCCAATAGCTGATTTGATTTAAACATAGCTTATTTTCCAACAGCAATTTCTCTTAATCTCTAAAAAAATACCGGGAGGCATAGACACATAATTTTATGGCTTGGAAACCAATTTGTTTAAAGCACTGAAACGAGTGTGATACAATATATTATTATGCTATTATGTGAAATCCCCATAAATAGCAGCTAAAATACAAAATCAACTTGCTGGATTGAGACAAAATTCAACAATATAAATATAGGATTTTAATTCTCAAATAGATGGTTGAAAAACTTCTACAACTCACCAACATCTCTCGTCGTCAATTCTATTGGAACTGTGTCCCAATCATTTTGTGGTTGGACGCACTCCTGTGCCATTTTTTTTTGTTTTTGCTAGTCCTACATCGGGGTAGGCACATTCGTATTCATTGAGCAGCCAACAATTGGGCACAACACCATATGCCATAATGTCCTTCCTCATAATTATGGTCCACATTCTGAAAGAATCAAGAAAGAATTTGAATATGTCAATTGTCAACACATTATTTTTAACATAGGCATTATGGTTTCTAAAAAATTTAAACAAGATACAATGGTACTCCCCCATTGGACAGGTGACATATGCTTGTTGGACTCAGTTATTTATATTTTTATGAGCTTCTAAAATCACATCCTGGTGGTTTGCAACCCACCTAAAACTCCTGGATCTCTTATCATCATCCTTCCTATGACCCACGCACAGATCCAGGATTCATGTGAATCAAAAAATCAATATATACAAAGCTATGACAACATATAATGCAACAAATTTATGCTATACAACACATAATATTATTATGGTTCTTCAACTATAGTCTGTAGTTAAGTTGAATAATCATGATAGGTAGGCTACGGTAGGTATAGGCTAGAGTCGAACGTCTAATATTGGTCAGTTGGAAAATACTCCATCAACTTCAGTTTATAACTGATGGTAAATATTATCAACTTTAATGTCAACATTCTATCGACGTAAAATGTCTAGATATTTTCAATAGGTCTATGGTTTACATTACTCCTAAAATGAATATCAAACTTACTTTTTAAAAATAAGGCTGATTGACCGAACGTAGTGAGGTCTGATTTAACTCGGATTTTCTTTTGTTTGTCTGTATGTATGTAACGCAATTATGGCCAAACGCGTTGATAAAATTCTATGAGATTTGGCAGAAATATTCCTTTTTCAACTGCGCGTCGATGTATACACAAGGTTTTTTGAAATTTCGCATTTTAAGGATAATATGAAAAGAAAATGAATTCCTCCATACTCCGATATCACTACATATAATTATCATCTACTCTGAAGATAGGATTAATCAGACTATAGAATTATTCATAATGAATCAGCTGACAGGTGATTGCACAGATTTCTGGAAAAGCCAGTCTATTTCTGTATTTCTATAAGGTCTATGGTTTCAATCAAAGGTATGCATCTTTAAGGTCTTCGGTTTCAATATTATTTGTTTTGTGCGTTATTATGCGTGCCCATCAGTATCAATATTCTCACATTTGAAAAAAACTAATTTAATAGGTGATTAAAAATAATCAAATGAACTAAATAATGCTGAAGAAATTGAAATATTTTTGATCATATAAAATTAATTTTCATCAGATGGAAAGATTATCACGGAACTTGATGAATTATATCATAAGGAATACAAATTCAAAAGTGAACTGAGTTTGTTAACATTTAAAACAGGAGACATCAGGTACATGTGGATGAGAATACTGCGTGAGGTCTACTGTTCACAGAACTACTAGTACATGTTGGTGTTTCCATCTGGGGCTTGTACATGAATTTCAATGGGTATGGAGAAGGGGGAAACCACAAATCCATTTTTATGAGGCAAGCAGACATACTTTTTATCATTACGTGAAACAGGCCAAAAATTCCATTGGGATAATTTTTTCACCTTGAAGATCCCTAGTTGAGAACTTGGGAGGACTTGATAAAAATCTGCTGCATCGATGAATTTTCTCCCAATAACGACCATTTCTTTCTTTTCAGTAGAGTAGGCAAAATTATTCACTCTTATGATGTCTCCATTCGACAAACCACAGCATGAATCAGGTGTAGATGTTGTAATTTTGAAGCTCTTGAATACCAAAGATCTGTATTGTGGAGCACAACACAGGGCCAACAAAGGACCATCACTGTGTGTGGACGTTTCCAGAAAATATGGAAAGGTTGGTGATGTCTTTCCATTGTTGGAAGATTTCTTTCTTACTTCCTCACTTTCCAATGCAAATCTTTAGGTTAATCTTTTACAGATTTGTTCGAGGGGTCGATTCTTTCCTCTTATCAGTCTTTTAAGTGTTTGTAAATAATTTTCAAACTGGAATGCTGATATGACGTCCAAAGTGAATCCTTCAACCACATTCACAAAATAATCAGCATCATCCACTATATGGTACAGCCCATGAAAATTATGAGTGATCAGCTGATCACCATATAAAACAGCAACTGATTTAACAAAATGTATCAATAATTTCCTTGCATTTTCACGTGCCTCTACATCTTTGAACAATAAGGGGCTCAACAGGATTGTCATTGCGATGTGAAGTTCCAGGAAATTTGAATATTTGTCATCATTTAAAATTCCTCTGAGAACAACAGGGCCAACATACAACAGAAACAATCTGAATTCTGTTGCCTTCCATCTAAGAAGTACCCCTAAATTTCAAGTCTTTCTCGAAAACTCACATGGGATACTAGATGTGAGGAAAACAAGCTGCTCTGACAAAGCAGTTTTGTTCGTTTTTGAAATTTTTGCGGCTTTCAAAGACTTTGTGCCTGAAGTCCACATTACAAGAAGCGTTCTAACAACTCCAAGACATACAAGATGCATGTAATCCAGCACGAAAGAGTTCACGAAATTTATACTTGGTATGAAGAACAGAGGTGTGTCATCTTTGCAACGAAAGTGCTCATCAGCTTTGTTTATAAAATCTTCATGGGTTCTCTTAGAGCAATCAGCCTGCAAGAAAACTCTCTTTTTTTCAACAGTGACACCTTTTACAATGCATCTTGTACAAGAATAAAAACCGCCATGCCCAATTATTCCCATCACATAGCTTTTAGCAGGAGCATTGTAACAAAACCCTGCCAATGACACATTAATATGTGCATCATCAAACCTAATGCCACTATTCAGAAGTTCAATCAATTCATTAACAAACGGCATTAGAAATTCTGTGATACTCTTAGGTTTTTCAACACCGTAGTACAGGCCTACAGGAATTACTTTCCCTCTCAACTCTTCAATGTTAAGTATTGAAACTAAAATCGGATAAAGCTCACCCTGACTGCTTTTAAATGGGGGTAAACCATCTACATTCAACATTAATTTCACTTCATCAACTGATGATAATGTAAGAGATGACATCAGTGTTATTAATTGGTCTTTAAGTCCCAAGTGCACATAAAACCCTGGATCAACAGCATGTTTTTCCAGATTAGAAGGCGTGTTGAGGATTGTTCTTCCACAACTTGGAAGATCAACAAAACAAGGGTGAGACGACTTCAGGCCCTTTAAAAGGGCATCTAGAGAAGAGAGTGGTACATTGTAGCTGACAGCCCACTTTTGCAGAAATTCTATTGTGGGACTAATTGAGGACTCTGCATCCTTGCTAGTAGAAGATGAACAAAGGAGGTTAACTTCAAGCTCTCCTCCTGTCTCTGAGCTATCACCACAAGACTCGTTAGAGGAATAAAGAGGTTTTTCTAAACCCTCATTTTCATCACTGGAACTATAGGAGTCATTATTGGGGGGTGAATGGTCAGAATGAAATTCATTTGAAACTATCAAATGAGGCACTGCTTCTTCGGATGATGGGCCTGATTGTGGTAATGCAATAGAGGCAGGTCTATTGTCTGTTGAGTTTTCATCTTCGGAGCTGCTATCACTCTGCCAGGAAGTTGGGTTTTCAGCTTTACATCTTCTCCATTTTGTTGATTTGGACAATCTGTGGTAGCCTAGGCCAAAAGACCTCTTATTGGACAATTTTGATGTTTACATACAGCTGGAAAAGGAATAAATTTATCTATATATATAAAAATGAATGTCTGTTTGTGTGTTAGTTTGTTTGTTAGTTTGTTCCCTATAGACTCGAAAACTACTTGACAGAACGGCATGCAACTTTGGGAATATGTTGTGTGAATATTAGGGATGGTTTCTGACCAGAAATTTTAATAGGGGGGCTAATAATCATTATTTATTAATCCATTTTACAGACCTATGTTTTTGAAATTTTCGGCCGAGTGGCTACCTATAATTTAGCATCTGAAGTTACCAGCTGTATAATAAACACGTCACCCTGTGATCAATTGTGTACTGGTATTAAAACGGTGGTTTGGAGTTGAAGTTAGTGTACCGTAGTTAATTTCACCAAATAAAGTCAAGTGTGACATGAGATACATTGACTTTTTGGCGGTACGAAGTTCACGGGTAAGCTAGTTTACTAATAAACTTGAAAATTTTAGTCAATTTCATTTACTAAGTACACTCATGGTGACTGATAAGGCCTATTGAAGAAGTCAGAAGGAACTCAACAATTTTAAACTACGACTACAAGTCCAGTCAAATTGTCGTGGATATTGACCTCACGTTACAAAAAATAACTTACGAATTTTTTCACAATTCTATGTTTTTAGGGCTCTGAATCCGAATCTGAAGAGATCCAACAAAAATTTATTTTATAATTACGGTATAGTCCAGGCAATGAATGCTCAAAAAAGGGTATAGAGGGAAATGTTTGGAAGACAATTTTCGGCACCGCTTTTGGGTTATCGCATATAACTCGAAATCTATGTATCTTAAGGACATAACTGCGGATATCTCGAAAGCTAGAGAAGAAATAGAAAAAGTTGTGAGATGAATATTGTAGGAAATTATGTAACCTTCAATTTTGTATATAACAGTTATGGCCGTAAGATACATAGTTTTCGAGTTATATGTGATAACCCAAAAAATGGTACCTTTGAACAACCCCCACCCCATTATCACATGGGGAAGGGGTGGGGACTTTTGATATGTTTACCTCCTTACTACCCTTAACAGAACTGCGGAGTCAAAAATTGTCTTCCAAACATTTCTATAACCTTTCTTTGACTGGTCTAGTAGGCCTACAATAATTTAAAAGAGACCAAACTTACTTGGTATGTTGATCCTAGAAGATCCGTCAAAAAAACGAAAACCAGGGATTGATGGAAGCACTAGCTGATCGCAGAGATCCCAGTCTGAAACAAATAAGGGATTGACAGAAGGACTCTTTTCTTCACTATGTGAAATAAAAACATGACGAGGCCTACCCGGGTAGGACGACCAGATGTTATGCCCAGTCAGATGGGCAGCAAATGTGCCATACACAAAATCATAAGAGACCTCTATGAGGTAAAAGTCGACTCCGGACCTTATACACTGGTGTGGCTAGATGGGTGGAATGGTGAGCTTGCGCCAGAATATTATAAAAATATTACCAAAAACGGGATTTGAATAAAATTTTACATTCTTACTCACACATTTTTATTCGTGAAATAAAATGCTAACCTTGCTCTGCACCTAACCTAACCTTACCATGCCCACACACTTGAACTAACCTCCTTGAAATGTTGAAAGTAGGTTTCTTTTCTACATATTATGCTAAATATCTCAATAATTATAGCATTTGTACTATTATTATTATTATTATTATTATTAATGGCGCTTAGTTGTGTATATGTGAGCTTCATTAAAACTCACACAACATGCCACCTGTCAATTACATATATTTTTACATACAAGATTGGTTTTATTTAATACATTATCCAATATATTAATTTTATTAAAACCTATATGTCTAAACTACCAGACAAGGACCTCATTCCCTCTTCAACACTATAGGGACAACTCTTTATAGTAGCCTATATCATTTATTTTATTTTTGAATACTTTCAAATTAGTCTCCGTTTTCAAATCATTTTTCAAAGAGTTATATATTTTTATGCCTGAATATAATGCTCCCTTCTCATAGGCGGTAAGTCTGTGCTTGGGCAAATAAAGATTGTTGTTACGCTGAGGAAACCTGTGAATGGGATGGTTGTCAGCAATTATCTCACTATTTCTTTTCATGTACATTAAAATGTCAACCATATAATAAAGCCGGAAGGGTTAAAAGGTTGAGTCTGTGAAATATGGGCCTGCAAGAATCTCTCCTCCCAGAGTGAGTTAAATTCCTGATCACTCTTTATTGGATTCTAAAAATGTTTAATGCGCCAGTGGAGGAGCCCCAAAAAATTATGCCATACCTTATAATTGAAAGGAAGTATCCATGGTATAATAAAAGCCCTGTCTTTAAATTTGTAATTGTTAAAACTGTACGAATGGTGTAAATAGCACGACAGAGTCTTTGCTGTAATTTCTGTAGGTAGCTTTCCCATTCCAAATTATGTTGCACAAGCAAGCCAAGAAACTTAGCTGAGTCTACATTTTCAACCCCATCACCCCCACCAGCGTGCACACCATCGCTATCATTCCTTCTTATCCTAAAGTGAACAATTTTTGTTTTCACAGGGTTCAAAACCAAACCATTATTTCTAAACCAAATATTTAATTTCTCCCTAATTCCTTGTAATGTGAGATGAGCAGTGACTGAATATTATATTGTCAGAATTTAATTTCCTACAGGTTTCATTAATAAAAATTGCTTGTTCAACTTATAACATTAACAGGTAGGTAAACCAACTTTGAACATTAAAATAGTATTTTCCTACAGCTACCTTGGAAAGTGGGCATTCCTGCACTGATTACAGAACGCAAAGAATCACTTTTCCGCTCTAGTGCGGGAAAAATTTTTTCTGCACTCCAGATTTGCAACATGGCAACACAAAATAGTTAGTAGGTTATATGGAGCACCAGTGCAGCAAAATCAAAATTAAGTTGGTAACTGTGGTAAAGAGTGGTATTAACAGTGAGGCACATATTGTAATAAGGACAATGAGGATAGCAACACATGGGGCACACCACCCACCCTTCATTCATTTACCACTACATTATTCTATTTTATTTATTAATAATAAAATTACACAGAAAAACAATTGATGGATTTCAGGCAATTTTACCCATAATTACCCATTTTTCATATTCAATGGTAACTGTAGGAAAAATTAAATGTGAAATACGTGCGCAAAGTTCCTCTGCTGTACTCAAGAAACCATTCCGCCCTCACCTACGGCTCGGGCGTAAACGTTTCTTTCGGTGCAGCAAACTGTCACTTTGCGCACTAGTTGCACAAATAACTATTTTAGCATATTTTTTGGAATATCAGTACTTTCCTGTTAGAAAAGTCTACTCATTTAGAGATATTGATAAACGATATCGAACTTTAAAAGGAAGGTGGGACACACGTTAGGCCTGGGATGGGTTGCTAAGAATGGCTTATGGAATCGATATCTCTAATGAGTAGACGTGACGTCTAACAAGAAAGTATCGGAATATCTCAAAAACTTCTGAAGTTACAAACTTCTAATTGATCTCATTGGATTTCTTGACAAATTTTACATAAGATTTGACTATTTTTATATGCAAATCAATGCAGAGAAATTACATTGAAAAATAGTTGACAAAATTGCAACTTTTAATGTTCATAACTTATTAACTAAAAGTGACTGCCGCAAAATTTTTGTGGTTTTATCAGAATAACTTGCTGAATCGATTGCAACTAGAATTTTGACGCCAACTAACTGGGAAGGTAAAGTAAAAGTTAGCCTCAATGGCTCGGCAAATAGCCGAGAATAGCGAAGGGTTAGGTATTTGTATTTATCCACAAGGTAATCTTAATTTGAATTTAGATTCTGGTTAGGCATAACTTATGTCTAATATAAATTAGGCCTACCTATATTTTAATGTATTTCCATTGTTTTACTAGAGCTAAGGTTATCTAAGAAGATGACAAGTTTTTAAAAACAAATTTTATTCACCGAATTGTCGGACATAACCCCGACGTTCAGAGTTGAAGAATGAAAACGGACTAAGCACGGCGCGCAGGCCGCTAATTGGTTTTATTGAATACTAATGCTGACTAAGCTCTCTACTACTAGCACACCTATAACTCCTCCACCCCAAAATTTTTCATCGTCCTTGATGATTGGACTTAAAGTTCATAATTTGGGTATAGCATACACCAAAGTTAGGGGTTGTTGTGGAGTATTTAACAATGATACATTTCTAGGCTTCGAAGCATGACTACGATATAAAAAGACTATAAAAGCCAATACAAAAATAGAAATAGCAACTAACAAATACATTATATTCTCACTACCATAATCGTTAACAAAGATAAATCATTAAAATTATAATTCTGTTTCTCAAAGGTTGACATGTTTTTCATATTATCTAGTTCTTCTATCAATAAAATCTTATCAGGAATATTAATCAATTTAAATGATTTAGACATTTTGAAAGTAGAAGGAAGACGTTGGTCTTTCATTACATCTCCATTATCTAAATGAATAATAAATGATTTTGAAGGATTTATTTTATCATTATTGATTTTGATATGTGATTGACCATATCCATAGATACAATTACATAATTCATCATAGTTCATAAAAGGAATAGGTTCAGAAATATAATACGTTGACAATTGGTCAATTCATTATTTTCTAAGATATCCTCAATACAAAGATCATTGATTTTACGCATTGTTCGACAATAAGAGGCGTTGAGATCATGTAGACATTGGTCTAGTACCACTAAGCCTGATTCAGCTACAGAAATTAATTTCTCACTGACATTCATTGTATAAAAATGATTATTTAGGAATACAGGATAATTGATGAGACGATAGGTATCAAGCATAGCGCTTCTCATGGGAACGGAAATAAAATATGTAATAAAATTCTCAGAGATAGTACAATGAACTGTGCTTAATTTCCACAGCGTTTCAATATTCCACTAGCAATTTTTCCTCTGTGGGAAAGTGTGATATTGCAAGTCAGATTTATGGATAATTGAATAATGAATTTTCGAATTGTAACAAAACTCTATACTATCTAATAATGCATTTACTTTGATCTCCATTAACTCTAGATTCAAATTGATTAAAGATATAGTTAAAATTTGATTCAATACAGTTGCTTGTGAATGAGTCACATTCTTAATCAAATCATTATTACTATTAATCCTATTCAAATCGTAATTAAACTTATCAACTAAATTATTATTTACAACAATATTCTTCTTTTCATTTTCAATAAGGATCTTCTCATTCTCTTCTAATGGTTAATAATTGATCATAATTATTTTTATCATGTTCATCTAAGTTACCAGTAAACCAGGAGATAGCTTTCCCTAATCCATTAAACAGTCCTCTCTTTTGCGAGATGAAGGATATGAAGGAAACAATTAACTTAATTTTTCGAAAAGATTGTCACGCATTTGCATGAGTGGAATCATAAGTTTTTTCAATGATGGTGATACATTTTGCAACTTGTCAATAGAATTTGATAAATCCTTAATTTCTATCTTAATGCTACTTATATTAGAATAATGTAAGAATGTCAATGTCTCGTTTATGTACATATGTCGTTCAATTTGTACTGGTATGAGTCCGGCTGTGTTAGTCAAGTCCACTAGCTCGTACGCTTGTACCAGGGGTTGGTAATGGAGGATTAGAGCCAGAAGCAGTATTATCTGTAACAATACGTTTCTTTTTCACTTTCCTATTTCGTTTCAATCTATTGGGATGAAGTTTCAAAGTTCTTTTCTTAGATTGATACGTATTTTCACCTATTTTTTTGCTTCAAAGTATTTTGGGAGATATTTCTTGTTCTGAATACTTCTCACATATCTTACGTCATCTGAATAATTTGGGGTTCTTCACGATTTTTGTTAAGTTTCTCTGTTCTCTTTTCTTTCTCATGATCAGTTTTCTTTTTGATGATATCACGGAAAGTTTCCAACTCTTGGAAATATCTGTCAGCTAATTCTTCAGTAATTTGCACTGGAGTTTTATCCAAGGTATTGAAATGTTTGAATTTGCCGAAAGTTAATTCTAGTGGGGTCATTTGTGAGTCGAATTCAAAGAGTTGTTGTATGTGATAATAGCAAGATCTAGTTTCTCTTTGAAAGATGCTTGTGGCATTTCAGTTCCAATTCCAGTGAGCAATTCGACCAGAGTGGAATGCGCACGTTCTATCGAACCTTGGCTATCTGGATGTCCAGATGAAGCGTAATGGGGTGTTATCTCATATAATGCTAAAAATTGTCTCACAAGAGCATGATCAAATTCCTTTCCTCCATCCATACACATTGTGTCGGGGATTGGATATTTTGAAATGTAATCTTTCAGCGCTTTCGTTATGGCAGGCCATTAACATTATCAATCACAAACTTGGAAGAATTTAGAAAATAAGTCAATCGTGGTCATCACTTTATGGGATTCGAACGAAAATACGTCTACTTGAATTTTCTCGAAAGGTCGCATTGGGGTAGGTGTTACTTGATACTGAATTTTAACAGTCTTCGGTCGTATTTTGTGCGTAGACATGTTGGGCAATTATTTACATAATTCGTTACATCACTATGCATATTGGGCCAATAGTAATTACGTCTCAATTTCAAATAGTTTTCGTTTATTCCACGATGGAATGTTTTACCTTCATGATAAGATGAAACGAGTTCTTTCTGTTCTTCCACATCGGTTACATCTGATAATTTTATCTTATAAATTTGAATTTCGTAGTTTCACTTGCTCTTTCATTTTTCAATCAAAAAATAGAGAATGCTTTCCGCAATGCTCGAATTTCTTGTTAGGACTTTCGAAAACATACCGTAGGTGAGATCTGGTTGGAAATAAGTTTTCAACTTCTCTAAGTTATTTGAAATATCATTTTTCGAAGAGACAGTTGTAACAAATATATGGGATGATGGGCGATCGACGCCTTCACCATATGTAACAAATAAAAGAATAAAGAGAAATGACCAGTCTAACGAAAAGATTATAAGTGTTTTGTTATGTGTTATTTCATCATCTATTTATGTACTTCACATTAATGTGATTTATTCAAATAATCAATTCGTTAGTAGGCCTACTGATCGATTGTATTCTTCTTAGTGGTTAGTGCCTCTACTCGATGTTTGGTAAAGCACACTACCAAAAATTATAGATCTTTAAATTTGTGGATAATTGAATGAATAATCCCCAGATTCCTCCAAATCGTATGGGTTTCGATCAATTCATTCAATTACCTCACAGGAACAGGAACGCCTCCACCAGTGTCTTTTTTTAATATTAAGAAAAAACACAAAAACTTGAAATTTTGATAATAAAAATTTTGACTCACACAAGGTGTTTGAATTTTGAATAGGATGAAAATAGAAGAAGTAAGAATTGGAAAAGTAATTAGTTTTTATTGACACAAAGTTCTTATCAATTTTGAACAATATTTAAAAAGATACAAAAGGTTGAAAATCGGTAATACGGATGATTAAACAAAACAAATCTTATTTTAAACAATTACGCCCTTTCTTATGAAACCGTTGGCTTATATTAATTATCTAAAATGAAATTGATTTTATTTAAGAATTTAAATTTATTAAAAAAAATATGTTGAGGAAAACGTTCTATTATTGTTGTTATTATTATTATTATTTGAGATATTACTGTTTCAAGGATGACAATGAATTTTGAAAGAAAATTAAAGAAAAAGAACTTACAGAAAATATGGAACTGACTCTCCTGGGTAAACCTGGACTCGTGGTCGATACCGCAGTTGAACGAGAAGTGAGTCGTCTTTTTAGGAATAAAATTTTGTCAGCGCAACTGCTGAGTTTGTATTAAGTTCTTAGCCAATGGCGTGGAAGCTTTGCTAGACATTTTTATTGAATAGAACGTTTTCCTCTCTTGCTCTGCAGTTTAAGATGAAAATGAATTTGTTTAAATTATACTATATTTTATAACATTAAAATAATTGAAAGTACTGTATTTTATTAAAAAAAAATTATAATTAAATATTTTTGAGACACGGTTCTGTCACTATCGTGACATGTCCCTCCCCTAGGGAAGAGCCGACCCTGGCTCTACAAGTGCAAAGCAAGAGACAATTATTGAACAATTTCACAAAACACATTCTGATTGAGAGTATAACATAATAATTACATTAACAGTTCATTAATCAATATGGTAACATAAATTTGATAAATTCCTTCATTCTTGTCAATATTTATTCAGTAATAATCATCTTGGTCGTGGTAGCTTGAATATAGATATTTTTTCTTTTACATTTATAGAATTTAAAAAAAAATGTTATTCAAAGAATTCAATAAAACTATGCTTACTCTTCTCGTTAAAATACATATATACCCAATGATAATACAAATAATCCTACTAACTATGAAAATGTATTAATAATAATAATAATAATAATAATTGTTTTTCTTATAATTAAAAAATGATAATTCAATAATATTATTTAATTAAGTTGGATCTCATTCCATACTAATAAAGAAATCAATAATGCATTAATAATACCGATAATAAAATAGACAAAAATTAAAATAGGTTATTCAACTGATATAATTGGAAATCATGAATTAAATAATATTAATTAATAATGCATAGACATAATAAAATTATTTTCTTAAATCAAAGACAAATGAAAAATTAACAATTATTCAAATAATATTAATCAATAATGGATTCAAATTTTATTATATTTAATACATACAAGACAAATGAAAAGTCAATCAATAATGTATTCAAATAATATTCAATTAAATATTCAATAGGTAAATCGTGGAATACAAATGAAAAATCCAAAATTAGAATAAAAATTGTAGCCTATTCATAAGTAATACATTAAAATAATATGCAAAAGGTCAATCATACTATAATACTAATGAAAAATCCATAATTAGTAATAAAATAATATTCAACAATAATGCATTTAATTAATCTTCAATAGGTAAATCATGTAATTCAATTGAAATATCAATAATTTGTAAATTAATATTCATTAATAGAGCATTCAATAGATCAATAAATAAATAATACAGATCAATAACACAACTAAATAATATCCTATGTTCAGTTTTGATTAATTACATAAGACAATTGACACACAAAAGAAAAGTTACATCAAAACGTTTTTCTTTTTAACAATTTCTGTGGTATTTGACTGTTCAATCTTTAAGCTCCATCTATGTATTGTGGGTTTTTCTTGAGCCTTTTTTAGAGTCAGTAGCATGTGAATCTTATTTATGAAGTAGTAATGCCAAAGTAATCAGTGCTAACCATGCATAAATAAAATATAATGCCATGGAAGTAGAATTAAAAATATCATACCAACTGTTGGAAGTGTTACTTTTTCAAATAAATCTGGTGCTATATTGTTATGAATAACAATGTTGGTATTGTTACATTCCAGTCATCTTTCAAAATATCAGTAAAATTATCAAATGAGGATTTCTATGTGGTTGAAAAGACTACTTTTAATGATTTAATATTTAGCCAGTGTAAAGTAAGAAGTGTTGAATATTCGGAATTAGAGGAGCACGGGAGTCACAAGGAAATGTCTTTCTGATAAGTGTTATGTTCTTCTCCTGTAGCTCACAGTTGCACGGGATAGATGTTTGAATTGTTCCTGGAAGAGTAGTCGATAATAGTTGTTCTTCTCCTCCTTCACATTTAATTGATGTCCCTGGTTGAATGTTGGTGACATAGAATACCGTAGGTGACATTTCTAGAATTTGGACGGCATCCGTGTTGCTTGTACAGGTGAAAACGCAAAATTCTTGTAGTTTTTGTAACGTTGATGACATAACGAGATGCTCCGTACATTTTGATGATAATTCTCCTGAATGCTGCTGTCTAGGTGGATAGCAGAGCTTTGTTTTGGGTACTTGGCAAAGCTCTAGTTGTTTGCCAAAACTTGAATGGTGTTTCCGCTTTTCGCAATGATCATGTCTTCTCTTGGCAGCCAACACGATTGGTTTTTCCAGCTGAGTGGGGTGGGAATGTACTTGAATAAAGTGAAGATCGATGCTTTCGTGACAATTGGAATCTTCACCGTGATTGTAACGTCTTCTTCTGTGACTCGGCATGTTGTTATTGGAAGTTGATATAGCTGCTGATAATTTTTGAGATCGACCGCCAACTGTTGATTTGTTGTTGAATTCATCTTCTCTTGTAGCTGAGAGAGGTCCTTCAATAACAATTCTGGTTTGATGACGTTTGCTGGTATTAATTTTTGTTGGCAGGTTCTTTTATTGATGTGATGAAGTTTCGTCTGGCAATGAGGTATAGATGTGAGTATATGTGAAAAGCGTATGCAATCATTGAGTGTAGAGTTCTTCATCTGCTGCTACTTGTGATTTTTGAAAAGTTTGTAGGCTGCATGGAACTGATTAGAGATGTTGTTAGTGAAGAGGTTTAATTCTCCCGTCACTTTGATTAGATCTTGATGGTCTTCTTTCACGAGACTTTGGAAAGCATTCAGGTGGTCTGTGATATGCTGCTCGTTGAATTCGAGTCCATGGAGCTCTCCGTCTGTCGCTGTGCCGCAGCAGAAGTGTAGGAAGTCTCCTATTGCGTCGATCGACCGAGTAGTGCGACTCATTTTCGAGGTTTTCTGGTGATCATGTTTGATGATTTCGTTTGTTGAGTTGTATAACTGCTCAATAACTTTTTCGATCGAGCAATCAGAGTGTAGTGGGCATCTGGGTTGGAATACTTTGTCCACTTGGAGAAGAGTCATCTGCGCCATTGGAAAGTTCGTCTTGTAGCTGATAGGCACAGAAGCTTCATAAGCGTGTACGTGAGGAATTGGTTGAAGAATTACTCCTGAGAACACCTTGACAGCTGCTGTTTCCATACACCATATCAGAAATAGTAAGGGAAGGGCTTGAGGAAACATGACTTACTGGGTGGGTTCTGGCTTCTGAAAAGTTAATAATAATTATTTTACATCGAGATATTAAATTTATTATTTGTTTGGCATTTAGATTCACTGCTACATATTATTGATTAAATATTCGCTACTGTAAATTAAAACATTTTACTTAATTTATAGATCTTTTTTTTGTGCATTTTAAATATCAATATTATCATATTATATTTGAATCAAAATTTTATTACAATAGTTACTCGTTGTCTCTCTTGTGTTCTATATACACAAGTTATTTTGATAAATTGATTATTTACAATTAATTTGATTAGGCTACCTACATACAAAGTCATAAAATACTATTGCAGTAGCATACTAAATTGTCTCTTGAATAGTTCAATAATCAATGTATGTATGAATTTTCTCAATTACTCTTTATTTACAATTTATTCAACAAAAATTCATTCAAATTATTCATTATAAATTTATTCAATTATTATAGATTCACATAAAAGGTACTTTATTCACATAAAAAGGTAATGAATGCTCTTATCAATTGTTGAATAATGGAGATGCTATGAATATTCTCCATAATATTAATGAAAATAATGAATAGGCCTACTCAACTCAATTTGACTTCAAATGAATGCAAAGAATTCGGGTTTTTAATTTCTCATCAATAATAAGTGATCAGTTATTCTTTCTCAATATAAGTGTATTGTATTGATAAGTGAAAAACAAAAATAAGTATTGTAAAGGTGGGGAAATGAAAACACCAAGAAATGATCGTACTGGTTTTGATAATTAAAACAAAACAATAAATTATTTGTACAAAAAAAATTAGAATTATAATTATAAATTATGAAATAACAATAAATAGAAATATTTCAAGGGCTACTCGCTTGGCTGCTAGTGAAGATTAAATTTGTTGTGGTTATGGAAAAATTAAAACAATGACTCAGTACATTACAAGGTACCCGGCGCCTCCACCAATTATGTAAAGGTGGGGAAATGAAAACACCAAGAAATGATCGTACTGGTTTTGATAATTAAAACAAAACAATAAATTATTTGTACAAAAAAAATTAGAATTATAATTATAAATTATGAAATAACAAAATAGATAAATATTTCAAGGGCTACTCGCTTGGCTGCTAGTGAAGATTAAATTTGTTGTGGTTATGGAAAAATTAAAACAATGACTCAGTAGTCACCTACCTTTATGATAATGGCCCCCAATTGGCATCCACTGGTTAATCGCGACGTTAATTTTAATGAAAAATGAATAAAAAACTGATCTAATGAAGTGGGTTCAGATCCCTTCCTATTTAATAATACAATTCTCTTTAAACTGCCCGAACTGTGACAGGAAAACTGTATTATAAAACAAGAACAAAATCTATCCCCTTCACCAGAACAGCCGGACTTTTACTCTCAGTCCTAACGAACGAGCTCACAACACCGACTAGTAAAAATTTTGGGTATTAATATATAACTCAGTCAATGCCAAACATGAAGCCATTTCAAATACTATTTTTTATCAGTCGCACAAGCCGAGCACGTTTGTTATGAAAAACAAAAGAGAACTACAATAATTTTGATAACAAGTGAAATAAACAATCTTTCTGTCGATGACAAAACTGTTCAAAGGCAGAAACACCGTTTATTAAACTTTTCGTAAAATAAAACTCTAAAATCCTGATCAATATGAGATAAATATATGAATCATATATATGTCCCATATGACCAGGTGACAGTATTGAAGTATAATAATTTAAATAGAAGTAAGAAAATAATAATTGATGAAAATGAGAATTTGATAAATCAACAGCAACAAGCTCATCTGATCAAATTTGTTATTGAAGGACCTCTCTCAGCTACGCGAGAGGTACCGGGAACGTTACCCGGCGCCTCCACCAAATGTAACAAATATATGGGATGATGGGCGATCGACGCCTTCACCATATGTAACAAATAAAAGAATAAAGAGAAATGACCAGTCTAACGAAAAGATTATAAGTGTTTTGTTATGTGTTATTTCATCATCTATTTATGTACTTCACATTAATGTGATTTATTCAAATAATCAATTCGTTAGTAGGCCTACTGATCGATTGTATTCTTCTTAGTGGTTAGTGCCTCTACTCGATGTTTGGTAAAGCACACTACCAAAAATTATAGGATCTTTAAATTTGTGGATAATTGAATGAATTAATCCCCAGATTCCTCCAAATCGTATGGGTTTCGATCAATTCATTCAATTACCTCACAGGAACAGGAACGCCTCCACCAGTGTCTTTTTTTTAATATTAAGAAAAAACACAAAAACTTGGAAATTTTGATAATAAAAATTTTGACTCACACAAGGTGTTTGAATTTTTGAAATAGGATGAAAATAGAAGAAGTAAGAATTGGAAAAGTAATTTAGTTTTTATTGACACAAAGTTCTTATCAATTTGAACAATATTAAAAAGATACAAAAGGTTGAAAATCGGTAATACGGATGATTAAACAAAACAAATCTTATTTTAAACAATTACGCCCTTTCTTATGAAACCGTTGGCTTATATTAATTATCTAAAATGAAATTGATTTTATTTAAGAATTTAAATTTATTAAAAAAAATATGTTGAGGAAAACGTTCTATTATTGTTGTTATTATTATTATTATTTGAGATATTACTGTTTAAAAGGATGACAATGAATTTTGAAAGAAAATTAAAGAAAAAGAAACTTACAGAAAATATGGAACTGACTCTCCTGGGTAAACCTGGACTCGTGGTCGATACCGCAGTTGAACGAGAAGTGAGTCGTCTTTTTAGGAATAAAAATTTTGTCAGCGCAACTGCTGAGTTTGTATTAAGTTCTTAGCCAATGGCGTGGAAGCTTTGCTAAGACATTTTTATTGAATAGAACGTTTTCCTCTCTTGCTCTGCAGTTTAAGATGAAAATGAATTTGTTTAAATTATACTATATTTTATAACATTTAAAATAATTGAAAGTACTGTATTTTATTAAAAAAAAATTATAATTAAATTATTTTTGAGACACGGTTCTGTCACTATCGTGACACAGTGATGTTGACTCTGTTCTTATTGAACACTTTCATGAAATGAATTCCAAATTTTCCACGTTTTAGAACAATTTGATATTTCTCTTTGTTGATAGGAGAACTGTCGCCTACTATAGCGGCTCGGTCATCAGATGATTCTTGTGAATGAATCGTGACTAAAGAGTCATTGTCGTTTTCCATTTCTTGTTTTGATCTGGAGGCACGTTCAGGTTTTGATTTGGAAATAAATCTGCTAGTACTTGATCTAGGTCAACATCAGTTTCATTCATTAATTCATCCATTGGTATTTCAAGAGAATTTGTAGGTGAATTGAGCTGAGGTATTTCTTCTGAATCTAAATTAACAAGAGTTTGAAAGTCAATTATTTCGTTATTCAGTACTTCTGAAGCTTTAATCGGATTTCGAGATAATGCGTCGGCGACTACATTCGATTTTCCTTTTAAATATTCCACAGTGAAATCGTACTCTTCCAAAGAAGTTTCCATCTTAAGAGTTTGGAATTTGGTTCTTTCAGGTTCCTGAGCCAAACAAGGGGTTTGTGGTCTGTTTTAACAACAAATTTTCTACCATATAAATAAGGTCGAAAATGTTTTATGCTCCAAACGATACTTAATAACTCTTTCTCAATGGTTGGTAGATTACATTCTGCTCTATTGAGAGCACGGGATGCGTATGAAATTGGGAGGTCGGATCCATTTATGTTCTGTGAAAGGACACTGCCGATAGCATAATTTGATGCGTCTGTCGTCAGAGTAAATGTTTCTTAAAATTTGGAAATGTCAATATGGGTGAATTACACAGAGCTTGTTTCAAGTTATTGAATGCTTCTTTGTATTCAGTGTTGTTGACATTGATTTTTTCGTCTTTTCTCAAGGCTCTAGTTAGAGGTTGGGCAATTTTCGCGTAGTTTTTAATGAGTTTTCTATAGAATCCGGTCATACCAAGAAATTGTTTTATTTCTTTAACGGTTTTCGGTATAGGAAACTGTGAGACAGCTTCGATTTTGGCAGGATTAGGACGAATTCCATCCTTTGAAACAATGTGTCCTAAAAACAATAATTCCATGTTACAAAAGTTTGTTTTATCTAGTTGAATCTTCAATTGATAATCTCTCAATTTCTTGAATACTCTTCTCAAATCTTTCAGGTGTTCTTCAAATGAGTCAGAAAAAATTATTATGTCATCCATATACACTAATGCATTTGGAGTGTCACAAAATATAAGATTCATAGCTCTCATGAAGCTTGGTGGTCCGTTCTTTAGGCCGAAAGGCATCCTTACAAACTCGTAATGACCGTCGTCTGTGCTGAATGCAGTTTTAGGAATATCTGCTTCTCCTACTTCGAGTTGGTGGAAGCCAGATGCTAAATCTAAACTCGTAAAATAAGTTGCTCTTCCAATTTTTCCAAAAAGGTCTTCTATGTTTGGGAGAGGGAACTTGTCACTTTTCGTCTTGTCATTAATTTTTCGGTAGTCAATTACTAAACGTACTTTACGTTTTCCTGAATTGTCAAGCTTTTTTGGTACTACCCAGAGTGGGGAATTATAAGGTGAATTTGAAGGTCGGATAATTTTTCCGTCAAGTAATTTTTGAACTTCGATTTTGATGTCGTCTCTGAAAGCTACGGGATACCTATAATTTTTGGTATATACAGGAGAATCGTCAGTTGTCTCAATTCTATGTTTCAGTAAGTGAGTTGCAGTCAGTAAAGTGTTTTCTAATTTTAGTATGTCTTGGAATTCATGAACTAAATTTACAATTTGGTCTTTGTCACGTCTGTCAATATGGTCAAGTTGAATGATTTGGTAAATTTCGTCATGAGTCAAGGATTTCTCAGAAGGAGAACAATCCATTAATTCGCACTCTTCGATTTCAAGACACTCGATATTTAGTATTTACATCTCTTTCAACATCGGAAAAATATTCAAATTCACAAAAATCTCTATCAGTTACATTTACAAGTATTTCATTCAATTCTAAAGCTGGTATATTCGTTTATGCCTAGCTTTGCATCTGATCTGTTTATCAGGGGTAGTTTCAAAGAATTAATTCCCTCGTGAATTTTAACAGGAGTAAGTCCATTCAAAATAAATGTTTTGTCAGGGGTAATCATACAGTTTGTTTGAAAATCAATTTGAGCTCCAATTCTACTGAGGGTTTCGTGACCTAGCAAAATATCGTAATTAGAACTAAAGTCATGTACAAAATACAATTCATTACTTAAACTAGCATGCACGGAACTTAAATCTAAATTAACACGCCAATGTCCTGTAGCTTCTCCGGCTGGTGTTTTGATTTTGAAGTCATATTTTTCTACATTAATACACGGGAAAGTCTTATTATCAGTTCTTACAAAATTATATTTGGATCCAGTATCAATTAATATTTTACAATCATTTACACACAGGAATGGCAACTCGTTCTTTTCACAAAAGTTCATTTCAATCACCTCTGATTGCTTTGAGTGTTGTCTGCTCCTAAAAAATCATGGAAAGCTTCGGCGAGTTTGTCGACTTTGTCTGATAGCTGTTGAAATTTAGAGTTATCGACTTCTTCAGTTGTTTCAACTGGTTCAGTCAAATGAACTGAATTTGATTTTCTTAGATTCGAAACGGTTCGCATTGATACGTCAGTATTTTGGCGATTTTGATTTTGTTGAAATCTATTCTGGTTATTCACATTCTGATTAGGATTTCTGTGTTGAAAGTTTTGAAAGTTCTGAGGTTTGAATTGTTGAGATTGAAACTGTTGGTGTTGATTATTTTGACGAAATTGATTTGGAAATGATTGTTGTTTGTTTGCTTGAACATGTTGAGAGTTTTGAAATTTAGATTGGTTGTTGTTGTGATGAGATTTATCATGGGTATTGTAGCTTTTGTAGTGCATTTTTGAAACATCGGTTGAAAAGTTCAAGTGTTTTAAAACAGCATTGCTTTCACTAATGATAGCTTGTCTTGCGTCTTGTAGATTTTTCACTCGTAACGTTTGAAGGTGGGCTCCTAGCTGGTATGGAAGTCCTTCAACTAGAACATTGATTACTTGTTTGTCTAGTTGGTTAGTCACAAAGTCCAAAAATTCACCGTGAACACCGTCAAGTTTGTGCCTACAAATTATGGTGGTACGTTTTTCTTCAAGTGTATTCACAAATACTAGAGGATGTTGTTTTGGATTTGGTTTAAGCGTTAAAAGTTCTGATGTGAGTTGGTGCACTGATCGATTGTCTGCAAAATTGTTTTTCAAGATTGTGATTACTTCTTTAACTGATTTGCAAGTACTGTTTATTACTACAATTTTGGCCATATCATGGAGTCTTTTCTTGATTTGAAATAATAAACGGAAGTGATTGGCTGGGGCTTCAATAATGTCACTTGTACAATATCCAGTTAGTAGAGTTTCTACCACTTCAAGAAATGATATGAGTTCAATTGGATTTCCGTCATAATCGGGGATTAGATCGAGATCACCCTTAGGTAATGGTTTTGAAATAGTCGGTACCTGAGCTGCAGATGCTTGTTGCTCTGGCTGCAGGGGTGCCGCTGCTGCTGCGTCATTCATGTTGTCTTCGGCAGGAGGTGGTGTTGGTGGCTGTAGTCGAACGTCTTTGTCTTCTTCTTCTTCTGCTTCCTCAAGCAATTTCCTGAGTGAGGGTCGATGGTTCAACCTCAAGGAATCTGGATGACAGGAGTTGAATGAACGTCTGCCGGCCAGGATTAAGTTGATGATGATACCACTTCACTTTTAGGCTATAGCCCATTACTTCACCAAACTTCCGATCGCGGATTCAAGTCGAAACGGGTGTTAAGAATTAAAATTCACAGAAAAACCCGAAATTTTGATCGTGAATTTTCCTTCACCTGTCCCTGTTCGGGCGCCAGCTAAGGTTATCTAAGAAGATGACAAGTTTTTAAAAACAAATTTTATTCACCAAATTGTCGGACATAACCCCGACATTCAGAGTTGAAGAATGAAAATGGACTAAGCACGGCGCGCAGGCCGCTAATTGGTTTTATTGAATACTAATGCTGACTAAGCTCTCTACTACTAACACACCTATAACTTAGGTGATAATGATCTACTTCATAAGTTAATTTTATCCTACTTGATAACTATGGTCTTATCCTAACCTAAAACAAAAAGTGGGACAACCCTACTTTCTAAACAAATTAATTTCAATAGTAAAATGTTATTACAGTGGCCTAAAATATTATACAAAAAAGTAACAAAACAGGAACTTACCTTGAACAGTCGAGAATGGGTTAATTTATCTGTACGTGTAAAATTCCACCTTTCGATCTTTCGATAGCAATATGGTTAAAGTGAATGGGTGTGGTGACTGCCATGCGACTGGTGAGGTAGTAAGTGATCTGTTGGTTTGGCGGGATGGGTATCGATTATTCGGAATAATCAATGTTTTGATGAAATAATCGATTATTCCATAACGATTAATCAATAAGTGGGATTTCTCTGATTATTCAATTTCACAGGATTTACAGACATAAATAATATGTCACTGATATTATTGTTTCAAACATATTCCAATATATATCTCAGTTATTTTTATGGAGATTTTGCTTTATTATGCGTTTTTCTATTGTTTTTGGCCTGTTTTTTTCTACTTTCAAAGGCTGAATTAATCGATGCTTGTTCAATCGATGTTTTCAGTACCGATTAGTCGGTATGAAACATGAACAATAGTCATCCAATTGTGTTGTAAAGGTGTGTTTCCATAACGGGCAGACGACAGAATTCACTTTAAATTAACATTTGTTCTTATGTGAGTGTTCACCCATCGGCAGAAAGTTGAGCAGAAAAAAAGAACTGTTCAAATCAGAGACGAACTGTCATTCATTTCGCCGTTCATTTCAAGGCCTATCATCACAATGCTATTTTGCTTCGGCTGATCACTGCTCATGAACCGTTTTGTCGAAAAATAACTAATTTCGGGATTCTGTCGATGGGAACAGACAGCTTTGAAATATTTTTCTGCTCTGATCATGTGACACCGGCAGAATAATCTTTCTCTGGATCAGACGCCATGTTCTTTTTAACCTCAATCTTTAATTTTTGGATGGTTTGTTTTGATATTATTTTGCTGTTGGTTGTCAGATTTCGGATTGCTACTATTATACTGTGAAATTAATTTTTAGTAGAAAATTGAGGTATAAAATATTTCCATTGGTTTCTTTATTCTTATAATTTTTACAAGAGAAATTGAAAATGGATTTACAACAGAAAGGCGTGAAATTCGTTATAAATTTGATGCGACAGTTCAAAGTTTTGTACTTTCCAGACCTGCACAACAAATTACCTATTTGAAAAATAGAATATGGTTGAAAATTGCTGATGTGATAGAGGATTCAAGTAAGTAGACTTAAATTTCTCATAATAAAGTAGGCTAGATCTACCGTACACAATTTGATATAATTTTTATAAGTAGCCTACCAGCATGTTTACAATTTTTATTCAGGTAGTCTACTTTAGTAGGCCTTTAATAACCTAGTCTCTAGGTCTAAATTGCTATCTTTTTCATTTTTCAAGAAGTTAGAAGTTGACGAATGTTTATTTATTTATTTGAAGTATAACTTCTAGTATTTTATAATAATGTAAAGCCTAGACTAGCCAGTTTGTGTATGGTAAAGAATTATCACAAGAAAGAGAGAAATCTAATCAACTATTTAGATTTAAACTCATTCAAGCTAGCTTGATTAAATTAACATGAAATGATCAGATTCAAAACATTATTCAACCAAGATAACATTTTTAATTTTACATGATAAGGTAAGATAGCATTTCATGCTAACAATCTTTTACACTTTCATTGAGTTGGCCTAATCACAAAATACATTTTTTATAATGCAGCTAGTAGTTTTCACAAACCGATTTATTGAAAATAACATCATCATTTGACTTTGAAGTATTTCATTACATTCTAAGTCCTAAAATTCCATTATCATTGTTGCACCTCAAAATATTTCAAACCCATAGTTTATCAATACAATAACAAAACTAACCTGACTATGAGAACATTCACTTTGTCTTTGGTACCTATCCATAAATTAATCTTCTTTTAGTTAATTTAAATTCACTTGGAAACAAAATTACTTAGATTGTTATAGAAATAACTTGATCAGAGTCAGTGTAATTGAATATTGAAAGACTGCCATTGAAAAAAGATGAAATAGGTACTATTTTTCTGGTTGACCATTGCTACCAAACTCATTTAAAACTAAAATAGTAATGTATTTGAAACACTTATTCATGCTCTATTGATCATATATTGCGTGATCCCAGGTATATCAATGTAAATAGTATAAATTAAAACAGGAGACACACAACATAGATGGATTAAAAACACTGAAAAACTTACATTAGAATCGGAAATTTTCGAGGAACTGTGTCCCTTTTCTCGACTGAGCAGAGAGTGTGTAATGAAAGTTTTTTAATGTTTTTAATCTATCCATGTCGTATGTCTCCTGTTTTAATTTATATTATAAAACTTTAAAGTGTTTTCTGTTATGTGCTACAAATGTAAGTAGGCTATATACTTGTAAGTAGGCTATAGTATATAGCCTAATGTAAGTAGGCTATAGTATATTATACACTATGTAAATAGTTTATTGAGGCCCAGTTCACTTCTAATTTATTCAAAGTCCAAACTATGTATTATCATTGATGATTAACTTCACTTTATCTCCAAAATGGATATAATTATGTTGAAAGATTAAATATGTTTCTTTTTTCAGGTACCATTTACAAACAAAATATTGAAGAGATGTGCTCGAAAGGAAATTCATATGAATTCTTTTTTGTTGACCAGGATGGAAAAAGTCATTGGAACCCATAGTTAGAATAAGAATAAGTTAGGTAAGATAAAATTCCACTCATTTTTAAACTTTATATAGGCGATGTCATTTTATACAGTTTCACATTTTTTTAAAAAGTTTATCCACTTCGATGTTTTATTATCGATCTGATGTTAGTTATTCAATTAGTAAGTCATAAAGCTATGGTATGTGACTAGAATAATTAAAAAACTGACTGAATTTTGAAATCATTAATAGCTTACAGTATACAATATTTCAAAACAACGTGAAACCACATGAGATCAAGATGGACAGTTGAGAAGAGTGTTTAAAAAACAATGTATTCACTTATCATTCAGGGAATAGAGCTGTTCATAATATTTGGGATTCCTTCCACAAAGAAATAATTTATGTAACAGAATCTAATAATGTGATAACATTAAATACATAATTTGATGTTAAAATGTTATCACATTATTAGATTTTGTTACATAAATTATTTCTTTATGGAAGGAATCCCAAATATTATGAACAGCTCTATTCCCAGAATGATAAGTGAATACATTGTTTTTAAAACAATCTTCTCAACTGTCCATCTTGATCTTGAGTGAATTTTGAACTTTATGAATGACCATACATTAGAACTATGAATAGATGACTTCAAAAATTCACTCAGCAAGAGTGCTGGTAGAAAACACTGAATAATAGCTTTAATGACAGTGATTCCACCTTTTAAAATTTATGATTGAATTCATGGATGAAATACCTGCATTATTTTGAGATTTATGTATTTACAGTTTGGTATTCATTTTCAAATCACTTAGTTCTACTTATAATGTTGTAGATAATCATCATTTCAGATTAAGCAATTAATTGATTATATTTCGATTTGTTTCATTAAACTTGTTTCTTTAAATATAGAACTGTGCCTGCACTTTTAAAAGATGATAAAGAAGATAATTTTGAATAAAATTTAGAATTTAGAAATAGGCCGACACATCTAGAAAATACCTGAGTCTATACCTAATTCATGCAGGTGAACGGGCTAGAGTCAAGAAAACTTCAATTAATCTTGCCATGCCTGATTTAATAGGTTATACTATAGAATAACACTACAATTTGAAATAATTGAAAAATACAAACAGCTTCAATAAACATTGGCAACTAAAATCGAACAACAGAAACAACAATTTCATGTTACTTTGTGACATTCTTCATCTGATTCGGGGGCGCATTACTATCCCCGATTAGATAGCAATACGTCACAAAACCAAACAATATCAGTCATCAAATAACAAGTTTATTTCAACATGGAATTACTCAAGAAAGAAAAGCCCGTTGAACCCAAGTTTCGTCGATAGTAACCCATATAACCCATTTCATAATAATTTTGAATCCCCACTTTTGATTGACATTCTCGAATGAACCTTTGTTTCACTACACTGCACTTTCGTTGGTCTGTACGTTGCTTTATCGTCGGGGTTACAGTACCTTGTTTTTGGCGGTGAGCTTTTACCGGTTGAATTTGGCTTGACGGCGACGTCCTCTTACGTCCCTAGACCTGTCGTCTGAACGGGTGTCTTGAAGCGGTGTTACATAAAGTTGCGGAACCAAAGGGGTGGTAGTACAAGAAGTTGGTTTGGGGACACACATGAACCGCTGTAAATAAATGTATTACAGCATTAATTTCTAACTCTTCCTACAATTCATCAAAAGCTAAAACAGGAGTTTATTCTGTTATTTAATTTAGATTTTATCTTTAAACTACTGATTCTTTGTATCAGAATTAATGGATCTTTCTTCACAAATAATTCAAAAGTTCTGTTATAATTTAATAAATTAGCGTTCAGTTAAAAGCCTTAACGCCATGAGAAAACACAGTCAGAAAAAATATAAAATTGAGTCTTAAACTCAATATGAACATAATCTTAAAAATTTCATTCCAATTTAAAGGCTATCTTCCTGACTTTCAGCAATACTCTACGATAATATATTTCCAGAAACAATAACTCAAATGTAACGTAACTGAAAACTTTCTATACTTCTTTAGAAAAAACTTATAAGTATCTTCCATCACTAATAAAATCAAAAGGATTATTCTCAATCAATATTATTAACTTGAAAAATAACAGGCTTAATTAATTCAATACTCTTATGGAAGTTTCAATCAATTAAATTACCTAAATTATATTTTAACCTTATTTTACGTACCTTAGCGGTTATTTGAAGAAACAATTATTCGTACATGATGAAGAAACACAATTAAACCTTTCAGGACATGGCACTACTAGAAAATTTGAACATTAATAAAAAATAAACTAGCTCCTACATTAACTACTTATATAAACTTATAAACTTGCCCAAAAGGGGGGAAACATAATGACTACATCTTTACTCTCGTAGTGCTCCTAGTAAAGTGTCCTCCGGAACGTAATCTGGTCTCTCGACTGGGGAATCCCCACTACTGTATTTAGAAACAGGTCTCCTATTGGGCGAATGGAATCAATTTGACCAATCGTCGCGTGGCTTCTAGAGCCTTTGGACCAAATAGTAACTGCAAAATCGGTAGTTTGTTATAATTTCAATGCTTGCTGTTTTCCCACTTATCGCACTCTATGTCGTGACAAGAAGGCTAAGTTTTAGAGATAATTCCATAATCTACATTCCTCGACGACTCGGAGCCACAATTTTTATATATCTATCATGGGAAACTCGAAGTCATGGTCGTTCATAATAGAGAGAGAAAATAATTTATTTCGCTAGCTCAAAATAATGGCTGTAGTCTATTGCGTATTAAATTTACTATTATAACTTGGGAAAAGGCCTGAATTAAAAAGAGTGCTCGGCACAGAACCAATAATTACTTATGCAGTACATTTTGGAAGAGTTTAGTAAACCGAACGGTCGAGAAGTAGGCCTACTGACCACAGAAATAAATGAATTGTTCATGGTATCCAAAAATATGTTGTTCACCAACAAGTTCTTTTGACCTTGGGGCACACTGATTAATCCCAATTCCTGCATGGAGATTTATGTATTTATTCAATCAATCATTCAGAATTACACAACTTACAGATTGATGCCAATAATAATTCAACTGATTGTTGGTTTATTGGAATTTCTCATATAATATTACTTTGTCATTATTGGGGGGTTTCTTCCCAAGAAATATAATTAAAAACTTATACAGAATACAAACAATCAATTTCAGAATTCACTTTGCAAAGTTTTTTTTTTAATGAATAATAAATAATTATCAATAACTTTTTGATTTCAGGCCTAGAGGTGTACCAGCCAGAAGTAGAGGATGACAAAGAAAATCAACTATGAATAATATTCCATGGATATGATTCATGTATGATGTAGTAGCCTACAGAAGAAAGAGATAGACTAATCTAAGAAATATATTCATTTTTTCAGTACATCTTGATGTTTTTTCTTCATGTTATTCATAATAATATCTTCTTCTTCTGATCGCTCCTGCAAACTGCTTCAATTCAGGTAGTTTTGAATAAAACAGCAAGTGACATGAAGCTAATAAAATGAGTTTTGATGGTTCATACTTGAGGGATTTTTAAAATTATATTCAACCCAACAGCATCGAACTGTTATTAACAACTTTATTGGTTCTGTAAGGCTTCTACTTTTTTTGGAAATAATAACACTATTTAACATTGCTGACTAGCAAATGCTAGAGGTAACGTGTAGTTAAATAATAGACTTGAATTGGATATAAAATAGGGTATCACAATATGTATTGCATTAAGAATTAAGTAATAGTACTTATGTACTGCATTGAAGGGGTAATAATTCTTTGAATATGAAAAATAACTCAAGCAAAAGTTGAAAATATTATGTTCCAAGCCACATCAAATATAATCACTTTCAATTCTACCTTCTAGGCTATATTTCCAAGGCTTTGATTAAAATTAATAAGCTTTTAGAACATTATAGTAAATAAGGAGTTTGAATGGCTACTCTACTTCTAATTAATACTCTAATAAAGTATTAATTTTGATAGGGCAACTTTAATGTTTAATTATAGAAAATAACTAGTAGGCCTACCCTAAAATATTCAAAATAAGCATGAGCATGCAGTTTCTAATTATGTCATTGTCAAGAGAGTCCTTATTGAACAAGTCGAAACTAATATCATGTTTCATTTTGGAATATCACAAGGGTACTAGTTACCTTCTTTAATTAATGTTGAAGGTTATATCGGTGAAGAAATAAAGTATTACGATTATTTGAACATTATTACTGATTTTATTTTTACTTTAAAGTCAAACCAATACATTGAACTCAAACGTTTTACTTAAGGCATGTTACACACACTTCACAAAGACAGAGTACAGTACAGAGTCACCAGTGCCTTGCCAATCACACATATTATTATTTAGTCTATTTCATTGACAAATAACACGCCCCCTCAATGAAATAACCCAAAGAGAAAAATTTATCAATCAAAAAAACAAAGTAAGTTATAGGAAAATTAACATAGTTCAAAACATCTTAATTATTAAAAAATATTATTTCTAAACTTGACAAAAAGTTCCTTTCCCAAGGGTTTTGTGAAAATGTCAGCAATCTGATCTGAGGATTTTAAATACTCAACTTGAATAACACCTTCAGAATTTTCTCTCTTACAAAATGATACCTTATATCTACATGTTTCATTTTTTTATGATGCTCAGGATTATGAGCTATTTTGATAGCAGACTGATTGTCTTCAAACAACAAAATACAAGTTTTCTTATTTTCAACAACACAAAAATCAATTAAAATTCCTTTTATCCAACAAGCCTCGCTTGCAGCTTGGCTCAAAGCAACATACTCAGCTTCTGTGCTAGATAATGAAACACTCTGTTGCTTCTTGGTACACCAAGAAATAGTATTACCAAAAACCTTGAAGCAATAACCTGAGGTTGATCTCTCTAAATCACCACCCCAGTTTGCATCTACATAGCCTACAATCATATCATCATTCAATTCTCTCTTATATACTAGCTCTAAATCTAAAGTACATTTTACATATCTCAATACACGTTTTAAATTTTTATACAACATTTCACTGGCACAACTTTGGAATCGACTCAAGAAAGATACAGTACAACACAAATCAGGTCTAGATCCTACAACAGCATACATAAGACAACCAATTAGTCTACGGCATTTCTTTTCTATTTCTACAGACTCTGACTTATCTCTAGTCAATAATTCAAAGTTGAAATTTTTATCCATGGGAGTGTCCATTGGCTTACAATCCTGCATGTTGAACTTTTCCAATACATGTTTGAGATACTCCTTCTGACTAATAACAGTTACCCCCTTCTCAATATCTTGTTAATTCCCAAGAAATTAGAAACTAAGCCCAAGTCTTTCATCTTGAAATTTTCTTGTAAGACTGATTTCAATCTTGAAACATCATTCTCATCTGAACCAAAAATAAGTATGTCATCTACATACAATAATAGAAATACCTTTTTACCCTCCACAATTTTAGAATACAAGCAATAATCATTTTTAGACCTAGTAAAATTGTTCATTTTCATTACAGAATCAAATTTAGAATTCCAATCTTTTGGAGATTTCTTCAGACCATAAATTGACTTCTTAAGTTTACAAACCTTATTCCTAAATCCTTCTACTCCATCTGGTAATGACATATAAACGTCTTCTTTGATATCACCATTAAGGAAAGCATTTTTTACATCCATCTGATATACAGGAAACCCTAATTTATTTGCAACACTCATGAAAATCCGAAAAGTTGGCAATTTGGCCACAGGGGCATAAATGTCATTTAAATCTATGCTATCCTTTTGTTGAAACCCCCTAGCAACTAATCTAGCCTTGTACTGAATGTTACCCTTCTCATCATTTTTAATTTTAAATACCCATTTGCTATCAATAATTTCTTTGTTTTCTGGTACAGTATCTACCTCTGTCCAAGTATTATTCTCTTTCAAAGCATTTAGTTCAGTTTTTACTGCCTCCAACCACTTTACAGAATTGTTTGATTTCATAGCATCAGAAAATGTAAGAGGCTCATCTACTTGTAGACTAAGATAACTGGTTTCATAGTCTTTCAACCACACTGGTTTTTTAATCACTCTTTTCTCTCTCCCTCTTATTTCATTACTTTCATCCATCATTTCTTCTCCACTTTCTTCATTTACTTCTACTTCATTGATTCCATCTTCAATATCATTTGTTTCAATCTCAATACCCTCAGCTTCACTTGTATCAGTTTCTTCTACTTCATTATTTTCAATTTCTTCAACTTCATTTATTTCAGTTTCTTGTACTCCATCATTTTCAATTTCTTCAAATACATTGTTTGGATCATTACCTTTTGCGATTCCCTCAATGTCAAAGCCTTGATTTATCTTGAATACTTTGGGGTCAGAATACTTTTCACCTTGGTTAGATTGCTCAACATTTGAAAAAATTACATCCCTAGAAACAATTATTTTCCTCTTATCAGCATCCCACAACCGATAACCATTTTGCAAATATCTTACAAACGTTAGCTTCTTGGTTCTACTGTCAAGTTTCTTAAGATTACCTGCAACATGACTGTATGCTATACTTCCAAAAATCTGTAGTCTTGATAGATCTGGTTTTTTACCGTACCACTTTTCAGCTGGAGTACAATCAAGAGTACATGTTGGGCTTCTATTAACAATATAAGCTGCTGTCCTTACAGCCTCACCCCACATTTCCTTTTTCAATCCTGAATCAAACAAAAGTGCCCTAACCTTTTCTAGCAATGTCCTATTGATTCTTTCTGCCTTTCCATTTAATTCTGGAGTGTATGGAATGGTGAAATCCATGAAAATCCCTCTATTTTGACACCAATCCTTGATTTTATTACTAGAATATTCCCCACCATTATCACACCGAAATTTTGAAATTTTAGAATGCCATTTTGCCTCTACTTCAGCTACAAATTGTTTCATTATATCAAATACCTCACTTTTATTTTGAATAAGAAATACCATGACAAAATGTGTGAAATCATCTAGAAAAGTAACCATGTATCTTTTATTGTCCCAACTTACCGGGGTAATAGGCCCACAAACATCAGTATGTACTATTTCAAGGGGTCTTGTTGCTCTTTCCCTGACTGTTTTAAAAGGTTGCCTTGTTTGGCGAGCAGACAAGCATATTTCACATGGGTTTTTTGAAAAGTCATCAATTTTAGTTTTAATATTCATTCCCTCACTAAGATTTATGAGCTTTTTCATGTTATCTACACCAAGGTGGCCTAGCTTCCTATGCCATAATTCTACTTCATTAGACTCGTTAGACTTGGGTGAAATAGTGCTAGTTATTACATGATGGACTGAATTTGAGTTATGCATTTTCAAGTCAACTTCAAACAAACCATTCGAATTTTTTATGCCTTCCATAATGACTTCATTGTCTTTCAACACCTCAACCCTATTTCCACTAAATAAGACCTTACCATCGTTCTCAGTGATAGCACTTACTTCTTCTTCTTCTTCTTCTTCTTCTTCTTTTTCTTGACCCCCTCTGCCGTTACAGCGTAGGGGTACCAGCCTCGGTCCATCTCCTCCATGCAGTCCTATCCTCAGCCATTCTTCTCATATCTCTCATTGTCTTGCCTCTCTCCCTCCCCAATTCCTCCAGATAGCCTTCCCAGTTCATCCTAGGTCTACCTCTCCGTCTCTTCCTTCCCTCCTAGCCTCCACCACTTCCTTTACTGGGCGACATTCTTGCATTCTAGTGAGGTGTCCAAACCATTGAGTTGCCTTTCTTTTATGTCTTCCATCAGTGCTCTTCTTCCCACTTCTCCTCTCACTCTCTCATTTCGCCATCTATCATGTCTTGTCTTTCCTATTGCTCTTCTGTGGTACCTCATTTCTGCTGCAGTAACCTTACTCCAGTGTTTCTTGAGGGTTACCCAGCTTTCACTGCCATAAATGAGAGTTGGAGCAAACACACAATTAAATATTCTTTTCTTTGTCGTCATATTTAACTCTCTTTTGCCAACCACGGTGCTGTTCAGCTGGAAATATACATTCATTGCTTTTTTAGCACTTACAGATAACAAATTTTTAGAAAGTTCTGGAACATATAAAACATTATTTAAGTTGCATTTGTCTGATTTGATGTTTCCTACCTCAAGAGCAAACATTGATTCATTTTCCTTGGCTACTCCTACTTTACAACTAATTGGAATGGAACTATCAAATAGTGATTTAGATTTTACCATATGTGAAGTAGACCCTGAGTCAATTACGAAAGTGTCATAGTATTTTACATTAGAATTAGTAGTTAAAAAGGATACTTGGTTCTTCTTCTTATCATTCTGTTTTTTACGAAAGTAACAGTCTTTGTCTTCATGATTATTCTTCTTGCAAATACTACAGAATAGACCACTTTTCTGTTTCATTTTATTTCTGCATTCACGGGAAATATGTCCATAATTTTTGCATCTGTAGCACTGGATTTCCGATGTTTTGAATACCACTGGTTGCACAGAATCACCTTTATCAGTAGATAGTCTGCGTTCTTCATTCACCAACCGGGAGGTTAGGTTTGTGAGATTTCTGTCACAAATTGCGGTTGCTTCCCACGAAGTTTGAAAGTGGGTGTATTTCCTGGGCAGGGAGCTGAATATTTTTCCAATAACCATCTCGTCATCGATTTCGTGTCCAACAGATTTCAATTTATGGGTCAAATTTTCCAGACGGCTGATGAAACTAGCAATGTCTTCATTAGCCTCTAGTGTAAAATTGAAAAAGTCCTGCATTAGAGAAAATTTCTGTTGTTTTTCATCACGTTCGTAGATTTGACACAGTTTTTTAAACATTTCACATGAAGTTTCACAGTTCAAAATGTGATTCAAAGGTTTTGAGTCAATTGTAGTTATTATTATTTTCTTGGCTTTAGCGTCCTTCAAATTGAAAATAGAAAGTTCTTTTTCTTTACTAGGGTCGTTTGGTTTTAATTCTTTTCCATTAACAATATCACTAAGTCCTTGAGAGTCGAACAAAATTTAATTTTAAATTTCCACATTTGAAAGTCTTCATCGTTGGATAGCTTTCCAACCATACCCAAGTCCGAATCACTGGAACCAGCCATTTTTACTTTGAACTCGATTGCCTTACCTTATTTTACTTTTGGGTATTTTACTTTTACTTTTAATGTTTTTACTAGAGTTCAATCACTTCACCGGTATTACTATTTTAGAGTTGAATCTCCGAACTTCCATTGTTGTCTTGCACGAGAGTATTTAGGTTAAAAAAATTTTTTTACTTGCACACGAAAGATCCAGCCTGGGCCCATAACCTGTTGAAGGTTATATCGGTGAAGAAATAAAGTATTACGATTATTTGAACATTATTACTGATTTTATTTTTACTTTAAAGTCAAACCAATACATTGAACTCAAACGTTTTTCTTAAGGCATGTTACACACACTTCACAAAGACAGAGTACAGTACAGAGTCACCAGTGCCTTGCCAATCACACATATTATTATTTAGTCTATTTCATTGACAAATAACAATTAATAGATATTCATCCATTTTAAATAGGCTATGTGTTTTTAAAGTACCATAACAGAACCTGTTTATTGAAAGCAATTGATTCTAGTTAGTAAAATAATAATAATAATATATATTATTAATAATGGAATGCTTCTAGTTAATAAAATAATATCTTATTAATAATGAAATACAATCAGTTACTTCAAATAATTCACCCTTACAATAAATTTCAAACATAGGAAATGAAAAGTTAACTCTTTGATTGACATGCCTATAAAGCATAAAATTTAGCATAATTGAAGTGACTAATAATTGTGGAAAAGCTATCTGAGTTATAAAAAGCAATTTATTCACTTTACTGAATTAAATATCCAATAATCATTTTAGAATTACCTTTTGGACAACCCAAAAAGTTCATTACCCATAACACATAAAGCAAAATTCATGTCAAAGAACTAGTTCTTTGAATGTTACTGTTTCTGCCCGCTTGGGTGCGCTGCAATCGATTCTGCTTCTGCCCGTTACGAAAACACAGCTTTAGGCGGGCAATTTTATCCAATCCAGTTTCTTAGCGCCAAAGACCTCAGCATAGCGCTGCGTTTGAAAAGTTTTCAAGTCCCTTATGGGAGGTTTTCCAGATTAGGAGGGAGAATAATCTTAGAAGGGGACATAGTAAAATTATACAAAAAAATCATGAAAGTTTCTCTTCATGATATTAAGATGCACCTGAACTTTCAAATCAATCTGTCCAAAATTAACAAAATTATAAGCATTTTCAAGAGAAGAGTTAAAATCTTTTCGAAATCACAATTTTTGACAACGGGAATGTGTGTAAAATTGACTTTTAAACACTTTCTGTTCAGTAACATTTTCCCGTCAGACGCACGGTTAACGAGTATTAGCGTTGTTTAAAAGAGAATTGTTACGTTCAGATTCAAACTGACCCAAATTTCTTGTAGTTCTAGTGTATTGTATATGGAACTTCGTGAAGCCATCACAACACGTTTCAAAAGCTTGTATCTCGACAACCGTTGATCGTAGACATACGTATAGCCATAGTTTCTGAATGTAGACAAAATTTCGAACAACTTGAAACTGGCCGTTCTGCCCCCGGACGGACCGTTAACGAGATAATAACGTTTGAAAGTGAACTTACGAAATTCTTCCTAACTCACTATTCAGTTGGGATATAAGGATTTTAATCAGTAATTGTATTGTAAAATTGAATTTAGAAACTTTTTTGTCTCTTGACAAAATCGCGTCAGATGCATGTTTAACGAGATAATAGCGTTTTACGCTGATTAGGTCAAAATTTCGAGTTGATTGAAAACGAACTTTTTTCGAAAAATCACTTTATGATCGCAGAACCGGATATAAAATTAATTCTAAGCACTTTTTGTTAAGTAACATTTTCACGTCAGACGCACCGTTTACGAGATATTTAGCATTTCGCGCTGAATCTAGGACTTGGAAGAATTTTCAAGTCGGAATTTTTTCTCTCGAAAAATCACTTTATGATCACTGAAACGGATGTAGAACTAAATTCTAAGCACTTTTTTGTCAGTAACATTTTTACGTCAGACGCACCGTTTACGAGATATTTAGCGTTTCGCGCTGATTCCAGGAATCATTGATCTCAGGATCGAGAGTCCGGAATTGAACGCAGAGTCCGGATGTCGGATTAAAAACCTTAAAGGCCTATATTCTTGTCCTGACAATAACGAATACAACAAAAAAAATCATCAAATTCGGTGCATGCGTTAAAAAGTTATTGAATAGTATAGTATAGATTGATGATTTAGTATTGTATAGTTTGAAGATTGATTTTTATATAATATAGGCCTAGATAATCGTATGTTTTTATGAAATTATTTGATTTGTTTATCTATTATCGATAAATACCTATATTATTAATAAATACTTCATACTAATATAATTAAGTTAGTATGAAATATCATGTATTGAATATAAAGAGAAAAGTAGAGAAAATAAAATGGTATATATATTGAATATTTAATACTATTATTATTTTATAAATACTTATTATTAAATAATAATTATTATTGTCAATTATTAGTTATTTATAATTTATTATCTGATTTGTTTATTTATATTATTTTTAATAATTTATTTTTGGTCTAAAAATAATGAAAAATATTTTCTCAATATCTGATAAATATTCACCAATATTTATGGGATAATGTTGTCACAATATTATATCAATGCTTCAATAATATTTTCAGAATATTGTTGAACAATATTTCACATGATATATTTAACAATATTTCGAAAATATTGAAACAATATTGCTACAACTTTACCATAAAAATATTTTCTACAATGTTTATAAATGTTGTGCCAATATTGGGACAATATTTTTTTGCTACTTGGGATATGTTCCCAACTCAACCTAAGCCATTCCTAACAAACCCGTCCCAGGCCTAACGTGTCCCCAACTCACTTTAGGCATGTTGGGGTTGTATTAGGAATGGTTGAGGTTAGGTTAATAAGTTCCAAGTTTCTGAAAAGGTTATTTTTGACCGTCAAGGCATAGGTATAAGTCCTCCCTCCATACGAGCTACAACATTGAGAACTTATGATTAATTAATGAAATCAGGGCCGGATCTACAATAATTATTGTGAATCCGCCCCTGGTTGTCATGGGGTGCAAGTTTTTCTTTTGGCCGCTCTTAATAGGTTGATGAGAATGCCAAGAATTAACCAAAGGTGAAAAATAATAAAATAGTTGAAAATTTTTTTTCAAACCTAATGAGCAATGTATTGTACATACTCTACACTTCTCTAGTACTTTTTTCTAAATGCTGAAACAAGTAAAACATGGGCTGAACACCCCAATTCTCCCTTATTTTTCAAGTAATCGGTGGTATTGTTTCTTCAAAAAATAAACCACTAAATTATTTAGTAAAAAAGGTCTCAGTCCTTTACTCACTTCATATACTTTTTTATCAACACCAATAATTTTTCTATTTTGGGTTCATGAGGTTCATATAATTTAAAAAACCTACCTATATTTTCCTGCTTGAATTTGATAGACAAACAATAGTAGGCCTACAGTTGAACACAACTTGGGTACAACTTTTAACCTACAGTTCTCTAAAGCCGTTTTACATGATAAAATTTTCACTTAAAAATTCCATCCATCCATGCAATAAAATAACTTTGAATTGAACAGCTGACATGTAAGCTACCCACACACAAGACATGATCCTCTTATAACCTAGCAAGCCATCATGTGGGTGGGTAACTTATCTATGAGCTGTTAAATTGAATATTGAAGGTTATTTTATGGAATTTGATCATGTACAAAGTACAAACAGCTTTACAAGTGTAGACGAATTACTACAAAAAAACTACCAACATAATTATTATAAAAAATATTTAAAGTTCCTTTTTTGAAAAGCCTCTTAACTCTTCATATGCAATTATCTTTAAATTCGTTTGTACACAATCAAATTTTTTCATCAAATTCAATAAAATAAAATAGCTTCAAACTGATTCAAATCCCCTCTATGCCTATCAAATAGTTTCAAATCCTCTTTGATAAGACCTTTAAAGTGTTCAAGTGAAGCAATTTGATGGACTTTGAAGCATGATTTGACCATTTAACCCCTTTGCCCCCTTCAGGGCTCATCCCAATGCTGCATTACATAAATATTTTTATGAATTATAACTACAAAAACTTTTTTAACAGAGTGTGAAATCTACTCAAATTTTATACAATATTTTACAAGAGTTTTAAAGACTTTAAAAGTATTGTCAAATTGCTTCTAATTTCCAATTCCTTCAAATTGCTTCAAATCTTGTTCAAATCCTATTTTTAGCAACTCTTTAGACTTACCTTAAAAAAGGAATGAACAATTTCAAAAGATGAAAACTTGAGTCCATTTCAAAAAAATTTAGCAGTTCTGTAATAAAGGAGAAAGGTGGACACACACGAGATGTGAATAGCAGGGCTTATATGTGAAAAATCTATGTCTAGTGTGTCCGCCATTTCCTGTATTACATGACTTCTAAATTATGAAACAGGCCCCTTGTATTTTTTTTTAATAAGTCACATCAATATCAAGTTGTTCAAACTTGACAGTGAAACGTTTTTATCAGCAGCACATTGAACATTTTTAAATGCATTAATTATTTTATTGCTTGCCATCATTTGGCGCCATTTATTGCTCTGAGGCTTATAAATGGGTCATAATATTCTAATTTCAAACGTTTTAAAGTAGGTTGGGTCTTGGCTTGGGTGAATTTACTTAAATAAAACTGAAGTCAAATAAGAAACTCGAAATTTTAATTAATGAAAGAAAAATCTTGAAATTGTATTACAATGCTCATGACCAAAGCGAGTAATCAATGGATTGGAGAAAAACAATTTTGGAAATAAGTTTGCCTCCTAGTCTGTTTCGTTCCTTTGTCACAGTTTGTCCCACTTTTGAAAACAACTGCTCTGATGGAACGGAGGTTGCCATTACAATTAGATGAATTCTTGCCATCTTTGACAGGAGTGGATAAGTGGTTGCCATTTCTTTCCAAAATAGTAGAGGAATTTGCTGTATTTTTTCAGCCGGGGCACCTTAAAATCATTACAACTATATTAGCTTTACTCATCAAATTATGCTTTTGAATATTTTAAAAACAAACATGATTCAATAGGGTTTATTTATGTTAGTCAAAATTTTGCTGAGGATGATGCCCTCATAAGTTCTAGGCTTGTACGTGGGTAATGGTAAGGATGATGATGAGAGATGAAAAAACCTACAGCTTTAGGTGGGTTCCGAGTTACCAGGAAGCGATTTTGAATCTCATAAATATTGTATTTAGAGGAGCTGGTCCTTCAAGCAATCACCGTTACAACGGGAGTGGTAGCTGGTAGGTGCCATCTCTTATCTTATCTTACCAATAAGACCCACCTGCTACCACTCACCACTGGGACAACTGCTTCATGAAATTATTCATCACTATTAAAGTTTAAGCCAGCTCACACACCGGAGCAATAAGCAATAGGCAACATGTAATAAGCAATATTATCACCAATGTGTCTTTCCATTCAATTTAAACTGAACTCGCTGACCGACGTAATTAGGTAGGTAAGTTTAATGTCACCGAACTGTTTGGAAACCTGTAATTGCATATGAAAAAAATGTAAATATGTTTCCAAATATTGCATTTTTCCTATTGCTTATTGCTCCAGTGTACAAGCTGCCTTAGTGCTCTAGTTTATTTTGAAATTTATGCAACTTGTAATGGTTTCAATTTCAATAAGAAAATCTATAATATGCACTACTTTCAATAGCAACATTATTCTTCATCTTCTATTGACAAGCAAAAGTAAAAATTACTTTTATTTAAACTTTTATTTATTCTTGATAAAGCTGTTGTTCTTGTTGTATGCATTTTTCTTATGAACCCACATGAAACCAATTTTACTATATTATGTAATAATTATGTAGTAATCAACTTTATTTATTGGCCTACCATACTCTACTACTAATAAAGTAATTTTTATTTGAACTAAACAATGGAGTTGAATTCTTTAGAGTTCCTGAAAAAGAGAACAAAAAATTATATACTTCTTTTCTTACCTAAATACATATGCCATAACTTAATGCTGCCCCTTGTAGGAGAGGAAGGATAGGCCGTAACTTAATGCTGCCCCTTGTAGGAGAGGAAGGATAGGCTGTAACTTAACACTGCCCCTCTTAGGTAAAAGGAAGGATAGGCCGTAACTTAACCCTACAATGCACATATTTTGGTATTGATTTGGAAAAAATATTATTATATGTAGAAGGGCCTCTAGTTTTAGGGAAAAATAATTAAAAAAATCAATTTTGAAAATTGGCTATGGAAATGGAATTTTCCAGTTTCTATCATATATGTTACAATGCGCAGCCAGGATTAAAATTGGAGACACTACATCACTATTCAGTCAGATGACTAAAAACGATTACTTTGCTTATTGAATAAATTTTATTGAACATACATGCAAAATATATTTTTTCCAAACTCACCAGAACTTCATTCAATTCTTCCACATTTTCAATTTTACATATTGGGCTACATTGTTCTCATAATTTGCTCATTTTCACTGTTCATAAATTATACTTATTTTTTCTATTTGACTGTACAAGAACTAACACTATTATAAACACAAACACTAAACACTAATAGGCTTCTTATTACTTCCTTGTGTGAAACTCTGTAAAACAATTTTTGTCCTTATTCAGGCATAGAAAGAGTCCACATTTCCCACATTTTACATAGGTCAGTTTATCACAAGTTGGATTTTTGCACCTGGTTCTTGTTGTTGTGTAATCCGGCCAATGGTTTATCCCATCAGTTCTCACATCAACTGGAGGTACATAAGCAGTTGGGCCTCTCTTCTTCTTTGTTTCTATTTCAGATTCAACTGAAGCTGTTGATGGTCTTCCTTATTATGCAGCTCTTTGAAACCCAATCCTGCAGAGACATTCTGCAACTTCCATGCGGTACTCTGGTAATGACAAATGCGTCTCATTATTTGTTCTCTTGCATTGGCGGTATAGAATCCATGAATTCACCATTGTGAGATCAATCAAATGATAAAAAATTCTTAAATACCATTTGTTTGTTCTCATTTGAATGTCATATCTTCCAATGAGCCCATCCAAAAAGTCAACTCCACCCATGTGTCTGTTATATTCTTTGATTATATTTGGGCAGAATAGTTTTACTTTACTTTTTGATTCCTTATGAATTCTTTCCACTTCTTGAAGAGGCAGCTCACCAGTGAAAGATGATATCAAAGTGACTATTTTGTTGTCTTTCCAAGCCACTGTTGTCACATCAACATCCTCAACAGTAGCCACAAATTCCATAGAAGTCCCCCTAGGAAGTTCACTGAGATCTTTATCATATGGAAGTTTACAATTTGGAATTCTATTTCTTCTTATTGTCCCCATTGAATGAATTCCTCTTTTAGCCAGATAGACAACTAGAGGGACTGTGGTGTAATAGTTGTCGAAATAAACTTGAAAAAACTGGTTATCTGGTATACTCCCAATCAACCTCACAACTACATTGGCACTGGCTCCTAAATCAGGCTCTATAGACAAACGACTTCTATTTTCACATCCTGTATAAATTTCAAATTCATAACAAAAGCCACTCACACCACTCACAATAAAAATTTTAAATCCCCATTTGTGCGGCTTCAATGGAAGATACTGTTTTAAATAATGTCTTGCTTTTGTAGAACAAAGCTGCTCATCCACTGATAATAATTGTTCATATTATGGAATTGTTTCGAATTTCTTCAGCAGAAAATCAATAACAGGACGCAGTTTATGAAGTCTGTCTGCCAAAGGATCATCTCTATTCCTCATGGTAGAATTATCATTGAAGTGTATTAAGGAACGAAGTTTTTCAAATGTTTTCAAACTCATGGTATCTTTTTATTGGAAAATCCTGTAGTTTGATTCCAGTATGCTCTCACATTTGGATATTTTATTACAGACATGTATATAACAATGCCTAGAAATTTTCTTACATCGCTGAGCTCTACATTTACAGGTCGAGAAGGATCTTTTTGTGTGCTATATAAATTGGTCTCAAGAACAATCTTCTCCAGCAGTTCATACTCAAAAAAATATGTAAAGAATTGGTAGGGCCTATTCAAGTCTTTTATGAATGATGGAAAGTCACAATCCCCCCTGAACTGCAGAACAGCTTCATTCAATAGAAGATTTTTCTTTTTCCACAAAATATTTTTAAATTTATATTTTAAGTTTTCAAATTCATTATTTACCTCTTCTTCTAATGATTCATTATTATTAGAATCTTGTTCATTTGTGACTGTTGCTGGAGCAGGGATTTCCTCTTCTATGAATACTGGAATATTTTGAATGTCAAAGAGTTCTTCTTCCTCAGAATCATCAAAATCATCATCACTTACATCCCAGTTTACTGAAAAATCTTGTATTTTTTTTTCAGTTAAAATATCTTCTGTATTATCACACATTTCGAAAACAAGAAATTACACATAACATAACCTATAACCTAACTAACAATACTACTGTAATGCACGGAGTATCAGATATGATACATATCGAAAGTAGCTTCAAACTATGTCAAAAAAACACATAAAACTTGATTGTTTATCTGATAGTCTTATAAACCTAGTATTAGGAAGCTAATGAAACATTTTATAACTGCCTGATCAAAATAATACAAACACTACAACCGAATAAACTCGCGCTAATTGCTCGGAGCAACCATGTTTGCTTTGTGGATGTAAACAGCTGGTTTAGTTATACTTTAGTACACCAGATTGTGCTTGTATGCGGTCTACAGCTCTGAGTGTGTATCAGAAATGATATAAAGCTGCTAAAATGCAGAGAAATGCTATCAGTGGAGAGAAAGGCTTGTCAAAACAGTATGTATCATATCTGATACTGGGCGCATTGTAGGGTCTTCAAACTCTTCAAAAGAAATTGACGCCTAATCCTGCATCTGGATAGAGTAAGAGTAAGTGAACATGAAGAAAAATGCTACTGGTACAGCCTGAAACACGCATGAGCCTGTCACTAATATTGTTTCGACAATATTAAAATCTGAGTCTATTCTCAATCTAAGAATTAGACAATTTGAAAATAACTGTTAACTGTTAACCTCTAAAATGAATAATGCCATTGAAAACAAAAAATGAAATCTACTTCAAAAATACAAAAAAAAATTTTTTCGAGAAATATTCAAGTTTTTGCTGCCTAAAGATATTTTAGCATTGAGGCATGTTGGCTCCAGCTGCAGAATCAGTTAAAAATGAATATTAACATCGTATTAATCTCAATTAATTATTTTGTTTCATTAGGTAGAATACATGATATTTATCAGATTATGAATTGTATTTGCATCATATCCTGTATGATATCACGATTTTTATAGTGGGACAGAGTCAACCCAAGTTTAAACTAAAAGTGACCTTCGTTTTATTTAACTACCTATAGTAACAGAACCCTAACCAGTTCAACCATGGATATTACAGATATACCAATTGTAATATATAATAGAAAGGCCAAAGTAAAATGTTCTCAGATCTCAGCGATATCATGTCTTTTAGAAACTAGTTTTCCAATGCCACCCTGTCAAAGTCACCCCGGTCAACCATATTTAAAAGTATTTATTCTTTAAAAAAACAGATATCAACTTACAATATCCATGTGGAGAACATGAATTGAAAAGAATTGCTGGATTCTTTCTGGTCGTCTGGGAACGATTTTAAAATGTGGCATCCTTCAGGAGGTGGGAGGCCTCTGCTGGATGCCGCCTGAGCTGATCCAGGATTCTCTTGCTAACAAAACTATCAGCAACTACCTCCCCATCGCCTCCCCTTTATCGCCTCATTTATGAAGAACTCCATCCCCGTCTCTGTGGACCGCAAAGCCTCATGGCCCACTCGGCTTAGCTCTTCCCTCATGTCTTCAAGGGTGCGGGGGATGCACGGCTGAGTGGCCACTCTTATTCTTTTCATTGCCCTCCTGGCATTAATTGTTGAAATGGAGTAGGAAGCTTCAGGATCTCTGAAAAAAGTATTCATTTCATTATTTATATACTGTACGGTAAACTAGGGTACAGAACATAACACAAAACAGTCAGTTTGTTTACTTCCAAAGAGCGATTTCAAGTTAGCGATTTTGGGGGATAGCAGTCCAGTGAGCGATCCATTGTTCAGAATAACAGTAAGGATAGGCAGACGCTATGAATGTGAGGACTCGGGTGTCATTAATCATCAGGGACAGTGACGGAGGAAGGCCTCAAGCGCCAAAAATGGATAGTGTCAAGTATATACTCACAATTTGATATATTGATGATAATGATTGAATCATCACCTACCACCTCCCATAAAAAGGAATCAGTTGTTGAGCAAAGCTGTGGATATGAACATATTCCACAAGTTCTCATGATCACAGTACAACTGAACAAACTGCACAGTCGTTGTTTTGTTCCAACGATCTGTCATTTTTAAACTTAATTTAAAGCAATACTAAACACGTGGTTAACGTTCCGGCCGGTGTGCGGCAGGCACGTAGCCAGGATTACACTTTGGGGGGGGTCCGGGGCCGGGGAGGGCCTGCCCCCCCCCCTTAGGCTTGGGGATTCCGGGGGGGCTTGCCCCCCGGGTGGAAATTTTTGGTTTTTATGAATTAAAAACTCATGTTTTGGTCATTTACAGTATAATATACTTGTATAATAAGTAATACATTTTATTCATAAAATTTTTGTAAATTTTTAATAATACATTTTCATTTGTTCATTGACACACAAAGCAAAGTCCGTCTGGAAGTTTTACAAAAGTAGTCGTCTTTTCTGCTTCTTTGCCATCACGTCCAAAACTGCTTCCGCGTCAGGGTGCAACTGTGGGTGACAGAAAAGTACAGCAAGTGAACTCAAATGCTCGTTGCTTGTTCTATTACGAATAAATGATTTTATTCGTTTCATTGTAGAAAATGTCCTTTCTACACTACAAGTGGTAACTGGAAGTGTTGCAAAAACCTGAAGGAGCTGGTAAATATGTGGGAGAAAAGACTTGTTGCATGATTCCATTACTTCTAAAATGTCTGAGGTTTTCTTGACATTTTTTGATGAGTTGCACCATACCCTGTATTCACCTGTAAGTGTAGTAAGTGAGCTGTCATCAGGACTATCACTGGACGAAAGGTAACCTAACAGGCATTCCAACATGTCTTCTTTCTCTGGCGAAGCAAATCCTGGTAATAATGCTTGGAAAGACTTTATGATGTTTTCATTGTTTGAAAATCATTCTTTCATATTTGTTATAATGCTATCCAAACATGGCACAAAAATTGAAACTCGAAAATACTCTTCAGTTGACTTAGCAATATGATTAGAGCGATGTTGTTGTTGTTGATTTATTCTTGGTGCTTCTAATTCCCTATTAAATATTTCTTGAGACATAGTTGTAGCACGGTTGAAGATATCTTTAAATACTTTATCAGCTGAATCTCTTAGGTCTTGTAACGACTGAATAACCTCATTAGCAGAACTTACGACTGCTGAAAGGTCGTACCTTTCGTGCTGGAGGTATACTGAAAGGGGTAGAGTTATGCTGAATATTTTTTCACACACTAACAAAGATAATAAAAAAGTGCTTTTTTCCATTGCCGCTTGAAAGGTAGCTGCAGCCCCAGCACTTTTTTTACTTGAGTTGGAAATTTCCTCAAGACTTGCATACACAGGTTCAATTAGTTCTACAAAGTCTTGAATGCTGGTGTGGCACTCAATGAACCGAGTGTCACAAGCTTTACTCAATCGTGTCTTTTTGTTATCCGGCATATACACCTGAATGGCATCTTTTAGGGTATGATTTGCAACAGAGTTTTTTCTAAAAAAACCGCAGATTTCTCTTACTATGTCTAAAGCATTTCTAACATTATTTACAGACATGGCATTTGACAGTGCTAAATTTAATCTATGACTTGCACAGTGGACATATAGTGCTTTTGGGTATTTCTCTTTAATTCTAGCATGGACACCTTTTTCCTTACCACTCATGTTGGAAGCACTGTCGTATCCCTGGCCCACGCACTTGGTCATGTCTAATCCCAAGTTATGGATCATTTCCAAAATCGATTTGGCAATGTTTTCTCCACTCAAATCAGAGATGGATGAAAACCCTAAGAAATCTTCTTTTATAATAGGCTTATCATTTTGGTCCCTACTGACGTATCGGATACATAATGATAGCTGTTCAATGGAAGACACATCCATAGTTTCATCAGCTAAAATGGCAAAGCAATCAGACTCGCAAGTTTTTGCTGCCTAAAGATATTTTAGCATTGAGGCATGTTGGCTCCAGCTGCAGAATCAGTTAAAAATGAATATTAACATCGTATTAATCTCAATTAATTATTTTGTTTCATTAGGTAGAATACATGATATTTATCAGATTATGAATTGTATTTGCATCATATCCTGTATGATATCACGATTTTTATAGTGGGACAGAGTCAACCCAAGTTTAAACTAAAAGTGACCTTCGTTTTATTTAACTACCTATAGTAACAGAACCCTAACCAGTTCAACCATGGATATTACAGATATACCAATTGAAATATATAATAGAAAGGCCAAAGTAAAATGTTCTCAGATCTCAGCGATATCATGTCTTTTAGAAACTAGTTTTCCAATGCCACCCTGTCAAAGTCACCCCGGTCAACCATATTTAAAAGTATTTATTCTTTAAAAAAACAGATATCAACTTACAATATCCATGTGGAGAACATGAATTGAAAAGAATTGCTGGATTCTTTCTGGTCGTCTGGGAACGATTTTAAAATGTGGCATCCTTCAGGAGGTGGGAGGCCTCTGCTGGATGCCGCCTGAGCTGATCCAGGATTCTCTTGCTAACAAAACTATCAGCAACTACCTCCCCATCACCTCCCCTTTATCGCCTCATTTATGAAGAACTCCATCCACGTCTCTGTGGACCGCAAAGCCTCATGGCCCACTCGGCTTAGCTCTTCCCTCATGTCTTCAAGGGTGCGGGGGATGCACGGCTGAGTGGCCACTCTTATTCTTTTCATTGCCCTCCTGGCATTAATTGTTGAAATGGAGTAGGAAGCTTCAGGATCTCTGAAAAAAGTATTCATTTCATTATTTATATACTGTACGGTAAACTAGGGTACAGAACATAACACAAAACAGTCAGTTTGTTTACTTCCAAAGAGCGATTTCAAGTTAGCGATTTTGGGGGATAGCAGTCCAGTGAGCGATCCATTGTTCAGAATAACAGTAAGGATAGGCAGACGCTATGAATGTGAGGACTCGGGTGTCATTAATCATCAGGGACAGTGACGGAGGAAGGCCTCAAGCGCCAAAAATGGATAGTGTCAAGTGTATACTCACAATTTGATATATTGATGATAATGATTGAATCATCACCTACCACCTCCCATAAAAAGGAATCAGTTGTTGAGCAAAGCTGTGGATATGAACATATTCCACAAGTTCTCATGATCACGGTACAACTGAACAAACTGCACAGTCGTTGTTTTGTTCCAACGATCTGTCATTTTTAAACTTAATTTAAAGCAATACTAAACATGTGGTTAACGTTCCGGCCGGTGTGCGGCAGGCACGTAGCCAGGATTACACTTTGGGGGGGGTCCGGGGCCGGGGAGGGCCTGCCCCCCCCCCCTTAGGCTTGGGGATTCCGGGGGGGCTTGCCCCCCGGGTGGAAATTTTTGGTTTTTATGAATTAAAAACTCATGTTTTGGTCATTTACAGTATAATATACTTGTATAATAAGTAATACATTTTATTCATAAAATTTTTGTAAATTTTTAATAATACATTTTCATTTGTTCATTGACACACAAAGCAAAGTCCGTCTGGAAGTTTTACAAAAGTAGTCGTCTTTTCTGCTTCTTTGCCATCACGTCCAAAACTGCTTCCGCGTCAGGGTGCAACTGTGGGTGACAGAAAAGTACAGCAAGTGAACTCAAACGCTCGTTGCTTGTTCTATTACGAATAAATGATTTTATTCGTTTCATTGTAGAAAATGTCCTTTCTACACTACAAGTGGTAACTGGAAGTGTTGCAAAAACCTGAAGGAGCTGGTAAATATGTGGGAGAAAAGACTTGTTGCATGATTCCATTACTTCTAAAATGTCTGAGGTTTTCTTGACATTTTTTGATGAGTTGCACCATACCCTGTATTCACCTGTAAGTGTAGTAAGTGAGCTGTCATCAGGACTATCACTGGACGAAAGGTAACCTAACAGGCATTCCAACATGTCTTCTTTCTCTGGCGAAGCAAATCCTGGTAATAATGCTTGGAAAGACTTATGATGTTTTCATTGTTTGAAAATCATTCTTTCATATTTGTTATAATGCTATCCAAACATGGCACAAAAATTGAAACTCGAAAATACTCTTCAGTTGACTTAGCAATATGATTAGAGCGATGTTGTTGTTGTTGATTTATTCTTGGTGCTTCTAATTCCCTATTAAATATTTCTTGAGACATAGTTGTAGCACGGTTGAAGATATCTTTAAATACTTTATCAGCTGAATCTCTTAGGTCTTGTAACGACTGAATAACCTCATTAGCAGAACTTACGACTGCTGAAAGGTCGTACCTTTCGTGCTGGAGGTATACTGAAAGGGGTAGAGTTATGCTGAATATTTTTTCACACACTAACAAAGATAATAAAAAAGTGCTTTTTTCCATTGCCGCTTAAAGGTAGCTGCAGCCCCAGCACTTTTTTTACTTGAGTTGGAAATTTCCTCAAGACTTGCATACACAGGTTCAATTAGTTCTACAAAGTCTTGAATGCTGGTGTGGCGCTCAATGAACCGAGTGTCACAAGCTTTACTCAATCGTGTCTTTTTGTTATCCGGCATATACACCTGAATGGCATCTTTTAGGGTATGATTTGCAACAGAGTTTTTTCTAAAAAAACCGCAGATTTCTCTTACTATGTCTAAAGCATTTCTAACATTATTTACAGACATGGCATTTGACAGTGCTAAATTTAATCTATGACTTGCACAGTGGACATATAGTGCTTTTGGGTATTTCTCTTTAATTCTAGCATGGACACCTTTTTCCTTACCACTCATGTTGGAAGCACTGTCGTATCCCTGGCCCACGCACTTGGTCATGTCTAATCCCTAATTTCATGAAAACCGTTCTTATTACAGAAATATACAAGAATAACTTTCCTCCAAATTTTATTTTACATTGAAAAATATTAATTTCACTCAAATCGGTTCACTGATACTAATGCAGCAATTGCTCAAAATGCCGTCCTTCAACTTGATTACACAGTCTGCACCTTTCAATCATGGACCGTCGAACTGCTATAAAAGCATTTTCATCATCTTGAATGGCACCTGCTGCAGCAACCACTCTTGCCACAAGGTCTTCTTCGTTTTCTACTGGCGTGCTGTAAACAAGGTCTTTCATATGGCCCCAGAAAAAAAATCTAAAGGGTTGAGGTCAGGTGAACGTGCGGGCCACGGTACTGGTCCACCCCGCCCAATCCACCGCTGACGATAGGTCATGTTCAGAAAGTCCGTAACAACATTTCCGAAATGAGCAGGGGCACCATCATGTTGAAACCAAATATTATATCTGTTTGCAAGAGGCACATCTTCCAAAAGTTCTGGTAGTATGTCTCTTAAAAAAGTAATGTACGTGGGAGAATTCAGACGATTAGGAAGAATGTATGGTCCAATCACGCGATTACCTAAGATACCCGTCCAAACATTCAGCGAAAATCTATGCTGATAACCACGCACTTTGACCTCATGAGGATTGTCTAAGGCCCAGACGTGACTGTTGCGAGAGTTGAAGATTCCTTCTCTTGTAAAGCTGGACTCATCGGTAAATAACACATTTTCTAGAAAATTTGGTTGGATAATGTCTTGCTGAAGAAACCAACGGGCACAGTTTACTCTTGGCTCATAGTCGCGTTCAACCAATGAGTGAACTTTTTGAAAGCGGAAGGGGTGAAGTCTTTCCTTGTTTAGTACACGCCACACAGAAGAAGCACTTGAATTGATTTGCTTTGCAACTGCTCTCGTACTCGTTCTAGGATTGAAATCGAATTTCTGCAATACTTCCTCTTCAAAAGCAACATTTCGAACTGCTCGAGGCCTACCAGCAATTACCCTGTTCCGTTCAAATGAACCAACTTCTCTCAGCCGATTGTGAGTTCTTGTGAACACCTTGTCGGAAGGGAGACGGCGGTTTGGAAATGCAGCTGCATACATTCTTCTTGCTTCGGTCGCATTGCCAAGAGCTGCTCCATACATGAAGTGAATATCGGTGTACTCCAGCGAACTAAATTCCATTACAATAATTAAATATTTGTGTAGAAGCAACGTAAGAAAATATTGAAACTGGAAATTTAAGATAGAAATAAGACCTAGGAAACGTGAGACTAAGAAATAGGAAGCACTACATCTGGTTCTTTACTTTTAATGAAACAACAATACTTTTACAAGACAAACATTATCATCTGAAAACCATTGTAAAATCATCTGTTTGCCCATATGGAGCCATACCGAGTTTCAAAGCTTCATCTTAAATACATCTGGAATTAAAAAATTAATATTGATCTTTAAATGGTGAAAAGTGGTCATGCATGCAGTACGAAAAAAATTAATTTCTCTGTTATTCTTCGACCAATCTTAATAAATTAGGTATCATTGGAATCGTGAAAAAATTTGCTAACTTTTTTGTCTCTTGTAAATTTTCTGTAAAATGGACGGTTTTCGAGATATTCGCCATCAAAAATTTAAAATGGCCGCCATTTTGAAAAATTTCAACGAAAATTTTTTTTTTTATTTTTTATAGTTGAGTCTTTATAGCATAAATATTCATGCCAAATTTCAGATCAATACAACATTTCGTTCTTGAGATAAAAATTTTTAAGTGAAAAAAAACAAAATGGCAGCTATAAGGATAACCGCTGAGTTTTGGACACTTCAAATATGACATTTGTAGTCTCCTAGCATCCAGGTACAATACCCTAAAATTCTCGACACTACTTCTGAAACACCCTGTATAATAGAAAGGCCAAAGTAAAATGTTCTCAGATCTCAGCGATATCATGTCTTTTAGAAACTAGTTTTCCAATGCCACCCTGTCAAAGTCACCCCGGTCAACCATATTTAAAAGTATTTATTCTTTAAAAAAACAGATATCAACTTACAATATCCATGTGGAGAACATGAATTGAAAAGAATTGCTGGATTCTTTCTGGTCGTCTGGGAACGATTTTAAAATGTGGCATCCTTCAGGAGGTGGGAGGCCTCTGCTGGATGCCGCCTGAGCTGATCCAGGATTCTCTTGCTAACAAAACTATCAGCAACTACCTCCCCATCACCTCCCCTTTATCGCCTCATTTATGAAGAACTCCATCCCCGTCTCTGTGGACCGCAAAGCCTCATGGCCCACTCGGCTTAGCTCTTCCCTCATGTCTTCAAGGGTGTGGGGGATGCACGGCTGAGTGGCCACTCTTATTCTTTTCATTGCCCTCCTGGCATTAATTGTTGAAATGGAGTAGGAAGCTTCAGGATCTCTGAAAAAAGTATTCATTTCATTATTTATATACTGTACGGTAAACTAGGGTACAGAACATAACACAAAACAGTCAGTTTGTTTACTTCCAAAGAGCAATTTCAAGTTAGCGATTTTGGGGGATAGCAGTCCAGTGAGCGATCCATTGTTCAGAATAACAGTAAGGATAGGCAGACGCTATGAATGTGAGGACTCGGGTGTCATTAATCATCAGGGACAGTGACGGAGGAAGCCTCAAGCGCCAAAAATGGATAGTGTCAAGTGTATACTCACAATTTGATATATTGATGATAATGATTGAATCATCACCTACCACCTCCCATAAAAAGGAATCAGTTGTTGAGCAAAGCTGTGGATATGAACATATTCCACAAGTTCTCATGATCACGGTACAACTGAACAAACTGCACAGTCCTTGTTTTGTTCCAACGATCTGTCATTTTTAAACTTAATTTAAAGCAATACTAAACATGTGGTTAACGTTCCGGCCGGTGTGTGGCAGGCACGTAGCCAGGATTACACTTTGGGGGGGGGTCCGGGGCCGGGGAGGGCCTGCCCCCCCCCTTAGGCTTGGGGATTCCAGGGGGGCTTGCCCCCCGGGTGGAAATTTTTGGTTTTTATGAATTAAAAACTCATGTTTTGGTCATTTACAGTATAATATACTTGTATAATAAGTAATACATTTTATTCATAAAATTTTTGTAAATTTTTAATAATACATTTTCATTTGTTCATTGACACACAAAGCAAAGTCCGTCTGGAAGTTTTACAAAAGTAGTCGTCTTTTCTGCTTCTTTGCCATCACGTCCAAAACTGCTTCCGCGTCAGGGTGCAACTGTGGGTGACAGAAAAGTACAGCAAGTGAACTCAAACGCTCGTTGCTTGTTCTATTACGAATAAATGATTTTATTCGTTTCATTGTAGAAAATGTCCTTTCTACACTACAAGTGGTAACTGGAAGTGTTGCAAAAACCTGAAGGAGCTGGTAAATATGTGGGAGAAAAGACTTGTTGCATGATTCCATTACTTCTAAAATGTCTGAGGTTTTCTTGACATTTTTTGATGAGTTGCACCATACCCTGTATTCACCTGTAAGTGTAGTAAGTGAGCTGTCATCAGGACTATCACTGGACGAAAGGTAACCTAACAGGCATTCCAACATGTCTTCTTTCTCTGGCGAAGCAAATCCTGGTAATAATGCTTGGAAAGACTTTATGATGTTTTCATTGTTTGAAAATCATTCTTTCATATTTGTTATAATGCTATCCAAACATGGCACAAAAATTGAAACTCGAAAATACTCTTCAGTTGACTTAGCAATATGATTAGAGCGATGTTGTTGTTGTTGATTTATTCTTGGTGCTTCTAATTCCCTATTAAATATTTCTTGAGACATAGTTGTAGCACGGTGAAGATATCTTTAAATACTTTATCAGCTGAATCTCTTAGGTCTTGTAACGACTGAATAACCTCATTAGCAGAACTTACGACTGCTGAAAGGTCGTACCTTTCGTGCTGGAGGTATACTGAAAGGGGTAGAGTTATGCTGAATATTTTTTCACACACTAACAAAGATAATAAAAAAGTGCTTTTTTCCATTGCCGCTTGAAAGGTAGCTGCAGCCCCAGCACTTTTTTTACTTGAGTTGGAAATTTCCTCAAGACTTGCATACACAGGTTCAATTAGTTCTACAAAGTCTTGAATGCTGGTGTGGCACTCAATGAACCGAGTGTCACAAGCTTTACTCAATCGTGTCTTTTTGTTATCCGGCATATACACCTGAATGGCATCTTTTAGGGTATGATTTGCAACAGAGTTTTTTCTAAAAAAACCGCAGATTTCTCTTACTATGTCTAAAGCATTTCTAACATTATTTACAGACATGGCATTTGACAGTGCTAAATTTAATCTATGACTTGCACAGTGGACATATAGTGCTTTTGGGTATTTCTCTTTAATTCTAGCATGGACACCTTTTTCCTTACCACTCATGTTGGAAGCACTGTCGTATCCCTGGCCCACGCACTTGGTCATGTCTAATCCCAAGTTATGGATCATTTCCAAAATCGATTTGGCAATGTTTTCTCCACTCAAATCAGAGATGGATGAAAACCCTAAGAAATCTTCTTTTATAATAGGCTTATCATTTTGGTCCCTACTGACGTATCGGATACATAATGATAGCTGTTCAATGGAAGACACATCCATAGTTTCATCAGCTAAAATGGCAAAGCAATCAGACTCATTTATTTCTTTTACTATGTTTTCCTGAATTAATGATGAACTCATGTCGAGGATTTCATTTTGTATATCTGGACTGATATAAGTTGCATTCTTTTTATTGTTCAAAATATGTTTTTTTAACTGGTGATCTCCTGAGTTGGCGTGAAATCTCAATAAAGCCCGTAATTTGCCATCTCTTTGACAAGGCTTCTCAAGAGTGAGAGGGCCACTGTCATTGTCACCTCTTAATGGGAGTTCATTTTCGGCGCAGAACAGCACAGTTTCAACAATAGGCCTCAAGTGTGCCCTATCTAGTTCTCTCTCTTTTTGCCTTTGACTGATAAGTACGTCAGGAATTTCCTTCATTTTTCGGGACATAATTTTGATAAAATTGTCAACTTTTTCAACATTAGTTCTATGGTGTTGTGTACGATTATGATTGTCAAACTTTTCAATGGCATTTCTCCACCGTCTAAATGGGGCTTCTATAAAAGCGCCTGCTGCTTCATGATTGCCCTTACCGGTGCCACTAGCTTCACTAAGAAACAACAAACAATATTTACAGAATATGCCGTCACATTTCCTTGAATAAGCTATCCAAGGCCATTTTTTCACCCAGTGACTTTGAAATTTTAGCTGTTTCTTATTAAATTCTGTTGTTGGATAAATAAATTCATCTGATGGAATTAACACATTAGACAATATTTGGTTTTTCAAATTGTCATCAATAGTGGTTCTTTTCAACTAACCTATGTCAAAAGTGTGCGGATGAAATATGCCAGAATTTAAAGGTTGTCTGTCACTAGTATCAAGTTCAGTAATGTCATCTTCATCAACAGCTGCGAGTCGTGGGGTTGAAGCTTCGTTGCTGGGTCCAGGCTCTGGCTCCGAACAGCTCACACCAGTTGTTGTAGGGGCAGGGGCTTTGTTGCTGCCGCTGGGTCCAGGCTTAGGCTCCAGACAGCTCACACCAGTTGTTGTAGGGGCAGGGGCTTCGATGCTGCCGCTGGGTCCAGGCTTAGGCTCCAGACAGCTCACACCAGTTGTTGTAGGGGCAGGGTCCATATTGAAAGATTGCTCTAGCTCCGACGAGGACGAACATGTAGTATTGGCCTGCTGCTGATCTGAAAAAAACAGGTTTTTTAGACATATGAATCAAAACTACAATAAAATAAACGGTAATAGTAAACTGGCGCAAACACAACTAAATTACAATGATTTTCTTATTTTCTACATTTCAAAATTAGAATGTAGCAGGGCTGTCTGCCAACCCATAAGAAAACCCTCGATTGTAGTGTCAACTCGACGTGATACAATTACCATCAAGCTCAGGTTTTAGTTAGCTCAGTTATAATTTTCTTATTACAGAAAATAATAACCTCAGTTATAATTTTCTTATTACAGAAAATAATAACTAACCTAACTAAACCTGAGCGTGATGGTAATTGTGTCACACCGAGTTGACACTACAATCGAGGGTTTTCTTATGGGCTGGTAGCACTGCAAAATGGCGGCCGACGGTCCCATATTAACCTAACCTATTTTTACAACAGCCTATACTTTATGTTATTTTAAACCATATTATATGTAGTCCTTTTTTTATAATATGCCTTCAATCTCCATAGTCCATAGAAAGTATTACACATACTTATGAATTATATTGTCACAAAGTTTGCGACGCAAACCATTAAAAATATAGTAGTATGGGATTTAGTATTTACTTTATTCTTTACTTACCTACACTTGAACTTGTAGACTTTTCCTTTTTAAAAAAATCTAAAATTGATGGGTTATGTTGCTTTTGCTTCATACTGGTCCGGTCACAAACTGTCAATGAACGAATGAACTGAGAGAACTCGTGACTGCCGTGCCGAGTGCCAAGAGCGCAACTAACGTCTAACCTTGACTGGCGGTCACTGACCTCACCCCACCCTCGTACATCAATGGCGAGCATCAAGCGTGTGTTCACAGTGTTGCCTACTCGGCATATGCACACGATATTTGATTTGTGGATTTTTAATATGTGGATCATCTCATCTCCAATGATGAATCAACTGTTTGATTAACAGTTTAATTAACTGTTTCTTAACTGTATGATATTGTTTTATTTTTTTACATTCATAAAAATGTAGTAGTCCATAAAAATAAAACATTTCAAAAATTTCGGCGGGGGTCCGGACACCCAGGACTCCCCCCTTGGCTACATGCCTGGTGTGCGGTGACTGGCAATGGCGGGCGACTGTTGCCGTTTACACAGTGCCAGTCGGCTGGCACCACTGAGGTTACGCGGTAGAGGGGGAAGCTGGCGCGCCAGTAAAACAAAAATGTTTGGGTGCGTACACAAAGAAAGCTGGTTGCCAGCGCCGGAAAACCAGCTGCTGTAAGCGCGTCCCGGCTTGAGAAGAACTTAACATGGTTTCAAGTGTGCCCATACACAGTAAACGCCGGTGCCAGCTCAACAAGCGCAACAAGTGCGAGCTGCCAGCGTCAACCGGCAAACAAGTATGAAGAGAACATTCTTGTAGCTGGTTTCCAGCAACTGGCTCAGTCTGCGAGTGGTCTCTGTACTGTGCGTACAGTCTCCAGTACAGTCTCTGTACTGCAGTTGGTTAGCGTAGTATGTACTGTGCAGTAGTTTTAAAGATGGTTGATACAGATGATTTAATTTCCAAAGTTTTTCAAAAGAAGGCGATTTGGGATAAACGGGAGAAGTTGCACGTGAACAGAGTGTATGTAGATAAGTGTTGGAAGGAGATAGCTACTGAATTGGAAGCCGAAGGTGAGTTTTAATCAACAATTAGATATTTCAACAATAGATATTTATTAATATTTTGAGAGCTTACAACGATATAATAAAACTTATGTTACTAAACATCATTATTATATCTCATCATTATATATCAACTCAAAAAGCAACTCAATTAATAAACTAAATATACAACATAATATTGATAACGTACGAAAGTACAGTGAACAATCAGTCTTTTTCATCTTAGTTTTTCCTTTAGTCAGTGAATACCAATGGGTTGTTAGCAAAATATGTCTTGAACGTTTCTCTCACACTTGTTGCTACGATTGTCGGTCTTCCCAAGTGTCTTTCTCTTCTTTTGGACACAGGAATGACTACTGCTTCAGTTAAATGGTGGTGTATGCCCTCTCGGTCAATAATGATGTTTAGTAACAGGCACATACACTTTACTAAATCCTCTGTTACTTTGATATCAGTTTCAATCATGGTAGATAGAATTCTCCACTTAGCAAACAGAATTCCAAACGTACACTCAACAGACTTTCTCAGACGGGATACTCTCTTGTTGAATATTTCTTCGTCTAGGCTTAGTTGAACCCTAGTGTAAGGCTTCAGGAGGTTAGTCATCAGAGGATATGCATCATCTGCAACGAATACATACAGTGCTTTGACATTAGTACCAGGTAAAAATGATGGAGGAGGGATCTCAAGTTTATTTGTATGCATTAGTCTAAACAAATCAGATGCTTCAAATACACTACCATCGTTTTGCTTACCACAAGCACCAACATCAATGACAACAAAACGGTAATTTGCGTCAACTAATCCTTGCAGTATCATAGAGAAATGATGTTTGTAACTCTAGAACATCGAGCCTGTCTTCTTTGGGCACTTTACTTTAATGTGTTTCCCATCAACACATCCTAAGGCATTGGGAAAGTTCCATAGGGAGAAACAGTCTTTTGCAATCTCAATAAATTGCGCCATTGTCGGCACTGGCATATGTACAGCCTGAAGAGACTGCCAAATGCTCTTCGCCAATTCTCTAACAATTTTTGCGACAGTAGCCACGCCAACACGAAAACTAAAAGACAAAGTCTTGAATGACGATCCAGTGATAATGAACCTGTAAAAAATAAACGGTATCAGGTGACTGACACACACTTTCTCCCTCATTGCAATAATTAATATAAAAAACGAACTCACCCCGTACTGCTGTTGGAATAAAGAAAAACAGTGAATTAAATTCTTGTTACAATATAATACAGAGGGGTGTAAAAGTAGTTAGCCTATACAGTAATTAAATATGTTAAAGAATAAGTAGGTTTATTTCTACAAAAACTAAACTTTTACAATCTATTTTAAGAGCGTTAAAAAACAGAAATTAACTCTTAAAAGTGTTGTACTTCACCAATACACTTACTTCCTTTTGTGTTCAAATTCTGTCTTCCAATATTCTTTCAAAATCCACTTTCATTAATTGTTGGTCATGTAACCAGCCATGATGACAGAAGTGTAATAATAACAACAGTGACAATGAGAAAACATTGCCAGCTGTTAGTAGCAAACGTATTACACAGCTGATCAAGTTTAGTTTTTGTAGAAATAAACCTACTCATTCTTTAGCATACTATTTAATTACTGTATACCTACTTTGGCACACCTCGGTATAATTGTTAGGCATACTATTTGTTATGTATAACTTAAAGCACACATAATAAAACTCACTCAGACACACACACATACACACATTATCAGTACACAAATCAATAAGGTTTTAACATTAATTAACTACAGTTTTTTTTTTTTTTTTACAGCCAGTCAGCTGAGGAGAAAGTGGAAATATCTCCGTGATCAATATGCATCAGAATTGACTAAAATAAAACGTCCAAAATCTGGAGCTGGAGCTGATGAAGTGGTTATTTGCAAGTGGCAGTACTTTAAAACTCTTTCTTTCTTGAAAGATGTGGTGAAGCCTAGAGAATCGTCTGGCAATTGTAGTGCTGTATTAGACGTAAATCTAAATGAAGATACACATCAACAGTCTATTACCTCCAATGACAACAACGGTGATGAAGTACATGATAACGTTGATAACGTTAATGACCAGCCAAGCAACGAGACAAATAATACAAACGAAGCTAATAATGTCCCCGCTTCAACTAATCCTCCTACCCCAGCTTTGGTAGTAGAAGGCATACAAGGTACAAGCAAAGTTAACAAAAATACGGTGGAGCGAGTAAAACGTAAAAGAACAACTGATGATTATACATCTTCAATACTGGAAATAGAGAAAAAAAAGCTTGAAATTTTGTGTCAAAAGAGGAATGATAAAGCAGGAAAAGAGGATGACGATGAACATTTACTCTTCTTCAAAACATTGTTGCCACACATCAGGAAGATTAAACCAGAGCAAATATTATCTTTCCGTTGTATGGTTCAGAACCTAGTTCAGGACTTCGCATACCCAATAAGTTATGTACAGATGCATCAAGCAGAAGCAATGTCAACGCCGCGCAGTGCAACCCCATACTCAAACCCTCAGTCTGTTCAAAGCTCATTGAAGGAAGATGATGAGGAACATCCCCTAAATACTGATTTCCTAGGAGTGTTTGCAAAACTGTCATAATATGATGTACATTTTGACTTAAAACCTCTTGACTACAATTATCTTTTTTTACTTTGACAACAAAACAAAGTTACAATAATGGCATATGAAATAACTCAAAATAAAAAATTTCGCAGGAGTGTTTACAAACATAATATTAGTTAGAGTATTATCTTCTTTCAAACTTTTTTTTCTACAATTAGGCTTAGAATGTCCTTTTTTCATTATACAAAATGTATTGTAAATCATAATGTATTGTTATACCTGCATAACATCTAATAAATAATTTACAACTTTAATCCAAACGTATTATTACCTGCATTGAATCATACTTTCACAAAAAATATACAAGCACACAATGTGAGCTTTGTTCAATCTTTGTGTTCAGCAGTTAAGTTATGTAGTTTTATGTTATATTTTATGACACGACAGTACAATGATTCAAAAAAAGAAGCAAATTTTCCTGCATGTAATAAAAATATAACCACTGGGGACATGTAAAAATCGCTTTGTAGGTTATATATAGGTTATAGATTGTTGTCAATCCCGGGACTGATTTCCAATCCCGGTATTTCGGGATTATCCAATATCAATCCCGGGATCCCGGGACTGATCCCGGGATTGGCAAAAAACAGTACATGCTTAGTGAGAGTGTGTGGAGATTAAAAATAAATATGAATATTATAGAGGGAGAGGATATTTTTAAAATGGAAAAATACTTGGGCATAATATTAAAATTGAACATTATATATTTTTAAATGTTTCCAAGATTATGAGTAACTTTTTTATTTGACGTCCTACCTTGAATTTGTCTTTTTTTATGTAGAACAAAAACATTTCTATCCTTCATCAGGACGGGATAGAGTTCACAACTTTATCACTTCGAATACTAGTTATTCTACTTATGATAGAGAAAGAGGAGAGATGAGGAATAATTAGACAGAGAGTTCACTTTTGTTCACTTGTTTACTTTTGATTTCTGAAGTCTTTTCAAAGTTTTGAGTGCATTTCAAGGAAATGACATCAGCACTATTGCCGTCTAGACTGGTAATTGTGGTGCTCTGTAAACATCAACAATTGTAGAGACATAACAATCGATCAACAACAAATCTGCAATTAATGCGAACCGATAATGCGAATTATATTTAGCCAGTACAGTGGGCTATACACTATACAGTATTAGCCTACGTATAAAATATGCAACTGTAGGCTGTGCCTGTAGAATAAATTATTGAAACACTTAGAACAATAAATTAGTTATGCAAAACTCATATTCATGACCTTAAATATATTCTATATCGAATTGATTTTGGAAAAATACGATTCACAATTTCAGGTTTTCTAAACCCGAAAATCCCGGGATCGACACTTGAAAATCCCGGGATCATTAGGTATAGAAAATGGACCGGGATCCAGGGATTCGGGATCCCGGGATTGACATCCCTAGAAGACTTCAGAAATCAAAAGTGAACAAGTTATCCACCTTATAAATATGGATAACTCTTACCTCAAAAATATGACAAGATGCTCTTCTGGTTCTATTGGTTGTTTATGCCAGTTTGACCACTTTTTAATCAAACGTCCTTCAATGTTTCTTAATATGTAATCGAAAGTCGCTAGCTCCATTCTCATGTATGTGTAGAACCGTTGTGGGTCACCTTTTAGTTGCGAAACAAGTGATGGTATTCACCAAGTTTCTTCCTATGTCTATTAATAACATGAACACTGAATTTCCTCCTTTGCAATAATTTTAAATGAACACTCTCCGCCAAAAACACATCATCACTAGACGAAGACATCTTTGACACTGCTCAAAGTGAACTGACTTGTTGCACTTGTTACCAGCTTTCTTTATGTATGGCTTCAAGCTTTTAAGCCGCGTTTACACCGAAGTTTCAAACAAAAAGTTGCAAACTTTTATTGCAAACAGCAGTTGCAAACAGTAGTTTCAAATAAAAGTTTGCAACTTTTATTTCATGGTTTTATTTCCATGTTTCATGAAAATGTTTTCAACCTTGATTATGACTCGCCTATGTTCTGGTTCCTGGGATCAGTCCTTCCGAGGATGTCAAGTGTCGAGGATGTCATTTTAGCCGCGGCGGCGTGTGTCGTGTTGTCAAAGCAACATAGGCCGAGACGATACTGGGTGAGGCCGTCTCTGAATTCCAGAGCTACGTACAGTGGAAACGACCTGTTGGACGATTTAAATAGAGATGATGTCGACCCTCTATCAGGTGAACTGAGAACGGACGGAAGTTTTAAAAACTTTGTAAGAATGACCAGTGAGGATTTTGAATATATAACTTTAATGACTGGTCACAAAATTTCGAAAATGGATACGAATTACCGAAAGGCTATTTCTGTAACGGAAAAACTAGCCGTAACCTTGCGTTTTTAGCTACGGAGATTCATACACAAGCTTGAGTTACCTGTTCAAGATATCAAAATCAACCATATCTTTGTTTGTACCTGAGGTGTGCGAGGCTTTAATAGATCTTCTGAAGGATAACATAAAGGTAAGACGTTATAAGTAGACTATACATAGCCTATATTTGTTATTTTGACAGCCATTTTTAAATAATATAATATAAAATATTGTTGTTAACACTCAGAACCTGTTTAAGAACCCCCCGCTCTCGCCCCTAAAAGGTCCTAGGATATTTTATGGAAAATATATTTTTATAATTTTAAGCAATAAATCTACTACTGGTATTTCGCTTTATTTGTACCAGAAGTGTGTGCTGCTCTGATACTAGACGCTAATGCTTGTATTATCAAGTTAGGTGACCAAGTTGGCGCATTTAAGTAGTAAGTGGCAGGCCGGTGAAAGTGGTTTATTTACCAGGTAAAAGTGGTTTACATAGTCTAACCTAACCTAACCTCACGATAGCATTAAGCTGAGTCTTAAAAAATGCAGAATTAAAATATTTGTCGTTTTCATAAAAACTCCATTTGTGCTAGTGCGCATGCGCAAACATCGTTCCCCTAACTTTATAATACAACCATTAGGAACTAATCTGCTTCAGATAGGTTTGTTGATTGATTGATTGATTGATTGAGTACTTTTGTTCTGAACAAAGCTCAGGCTAGAGCTACTAGAGGACTGTAATTTACTATTCAAATTATCAAATACAAACAAGGAGCAAAATTTAATCTTCAATTTGAGCCAGGTTATGGGTACAGTCAAACTCTGCATTAATGAACAATAAAAAGAGCAAAAACTCACCAGATTTAATCCAATTTTGTCTACTTGCCCTTCGAAGCCTTTATTAGGTGTTTTGGTCAGATTTGAGGTGGGAAGAAATCTGGGAAAAAGATAGGTTTTTGCTTACAGGCTGTTTTTTCACGTTCAACTTGCAGGCTGGTTCTGTACTATGTTTGAACGAAGCTCAAACTGATTCCTTATAAATTCAAAACTGATGCAAATTAATTCAATTTAACACTATTTACGCTGTTATATTTATAATTCACACACACAACACTTAAACAATCAATTACTAGAAATTTCCGATGGAAATTACATGACAAAATACAAATTGCTCTTGCACAAGACGGGCTGATAAATCAAGAACAACGACTGAACAAGAATGACTGGGCTTTTTCTCCTCGACAAACCAAACAGCTGGACGATCGACACTAGCGCACAAGCCTGCTACGGGCAGAACTGTAGTCTGGGATTTGGCGCTAGAATTCAAAAATGCTCTGGCCAGACCATACCCCCGCCTCTGAAAAACTATTTTTCAGCCAAGTTACAAAAACTGAAAAACCAAAGAAAGGAAAAAAATCCGGACATGCCGAAGAAGAACAAAAAAAAAAAAAAAAAACACCAACACAAAAAAAAACAACACAAAGAAAAAATGCAACAAGCACAACAACTATTGAGTTGGGAGTGGATACAGTTTTGTAACTGGTCTTTTATAAATACCAGTTTTTAGGCGAACACTCGCCACTCGAACCTCGCCGTCACTTCCCAGAAACACCTGTTCGATGACACCCAGTGGCCACTGCAATGGAGGTGTGTTTGGTTGGTCCACTACCACAACCGTTCCCACACTGATAGAAGTGGGTGATTTCAACCATTTTTTACGACTTTGGAGTTCGTGCAGGTACTCTCTTCTCCATCGGTTCCAGAATGATTGAATGAGTTGACCAATCAATTCATACCTGGTGAGACGATTCACAGGGACACTGTCCACGTCCCGCATGGGAAATGATTTCAACGGTGTTAGCGTCAAAAAGTGCGCTGGGGTTAAAGCCAGCGGTTCACACGGATCCTCACTCAGTACACACAGTGGGCGGGAATTCAGGACACCTTCAATCTGCACCAACACCGTGTTCAGTTCCTCATAGGTGAGAAGTTGGTTGCCAATTACTCGGAACAGATGCAACTTTACAGATTTGACATTTGCCTCCCACAGACCTCCAAAATGCGGTGAACCAGGGGGAATGAATTTCCATTCAATTTTGTGTTCGGCGAGTTGAATAGTCAGTGTGGTTTGAAACTTGGACGAATTCAAAAGTTGAGATATCTTTCGCAACTGTTCCTTGGCACCTACAAAATTAGTACCACAATCGGAATACATCACACGACAGGGTCCACGATGGGACAAAAAACGATGAAACGCGGCTAAAAACATGGGCGTTGATAGATCTGATACCAACTCAATATGTAACGCCTTTGTTGCCATACTCACAAACAGACAAATGTAGGCTTTCAAAATACAAGGATTACGACGTCTCGTCATAGTAATACGCAAAGGACCAGCGTAATCCACACCACAATTTTCAAATGGTTTGCATTTTGACACTCGACAAGCAGGCAGGTCACCCATTTTTGGAATGATTGCATTATTACTAGGTCGAACACGGAAACAACGATTACACTTAAACACACAAATACGAATAATAGAGCGAGCAGACAGTATCCAGAATTTCTGTCTGATCAAGGACAACAATAACGAAGGTCCAGCATGACAGTTCTTCTTGTGATGATAATCAATCAACATCGATACGAAAGCGTCGGATTTTGGTAGGATCATCTGATGACAAGTCTCAAATTCCAGTCCAGCATGAGACAAACGACCGCCGATGCGAATCACGCCTTTATCAATGAATGGAGACAGGCGACGAAGGCGCATAGAACAATCTTCTCCCTTCTCCAATTGCACAAATTCAGATGAAAAATGTATCTTCTGCACCACTTTACATAGATACCTCTCAGCAACATCGAAATCTGATTCCTCTGATTGGGGTAAGATTCGTAAGAATTTGAGAACAAGAATTACAATTCTCAAAAGACGACCATAATCCGAACAACGACCAATCAATGAATATACTGCATTGCTGTTAGAATCAGGAGATTTTGTGACTGTCAACACTGACGGTTTTTTCGCCTCCGGTGGATCCACGATCTCTTCCATTTGAGTTCGGATGGGCCAATCGCATTCGTCCTCTGCTAACCATGATGGACCTGAGAGCCACAACGGAAAGTTCACAAGCTCAACTGGTGATAAACCTCTAGACAAACAGTCAGCGGGATTTTCAATTCCGGCAACATGCATCCACTCCTGTATACAAGAATCCTGTATTTTTGCGACGCGATTACCAACAAAAGTTTGCCATTTTGCGGATGGAGCATTAATCCAACACAAGGTGACTGTTGAATCAGAGAGTGCGACAATACAAGACACATGACAACGTTCACTAATAATAGTGACTACTGAATTCATGAGTTCTGCCAACAAGAGTGCCGCACACAACTCCAAACGAGGTATTGAAACAACTTTAGATGGTGCTACCTTGGACTTGGAACACAATAATACAATTCTTGACTCCTCGCTCTCCTTCTGCGACTTCACATAGATAACTGCACCATAACCCGACAATGATGCGTCACAAAAACCAATCAAACTGATGTGAGAATCCTGAAACAAACCAATGTGACGTGGAACAGCAAATTTTAATAATAGAGGCAACTCTTTTTGACAATTCTCCCATATAGACTCAGGCGGCTTCTCGTCCCAATCCACTCCTAATTTCCACAGTTTCTGGACAAGACACTTGAGAAATAATGTAAATGGTGACAAGAGACCAAGTGGATCATAGATACGAGCCATCACTGACAGAATAGAACGCTTAGTAGCGACGACCTCACCACACTTGACGGAAAACTGAAACAGATCAGTACTAGGTTGCCAATTCAATCCCAAGATAGCCAAGGAGTTGTCTGCTTCGAAATCCTTGTACGAAAACGATTTCTCTTCCTCCGAGAATTTCTCCAGCATTGATGGTGAATTTGATGTCCACTTTGTGAGTGAGAAACCTCCTCCCTCAAACAGCTGCTTGGACTGATGATACAGCTCCGCGGCCTCTGACTCTGTGGCGACAGATGTGACTAAGTCGTCCATGAACATGTCTCTTGGTATTCTCGCCTTGGCTGCTGGAAAACGATTTCCATCCTCCTCTACAAGCTGGTGGACGGTGCGAAGTGCCAAATATGGAGAGCTTGAAACACCAAAAACAACACAATTGAGCTGATAAATTTCGATCGGATCCTCCAGTGAAAATCTCCACAATACACACTGATAACGACGGCAGGAATCCTCCACTAATATCTGTCGATACATTTGTTTAATGTCGGCAGTTAGTGCGATTGGGAACAAACGAAAATTAACTAACAAAACAAAAATGTCAGTCTGCAATTTGGGACCAGCATGAAGAACCTGGCTCAATGACAAACCCGATGATGTTCTGGAACCAGCATCAAATACAATTCGGATGGGCGTGGTAGTGCTGCTTGCTTTCACGATGGCGTGATGCGGTATGTAGTAACCACCTCGGTCTGTCTGATCTGCTACAAACGACATGTGACCCTGACGTAGGTAATCAATCAATATTTCATGATATGAAAGACGAGTATTGCTGTCATGCTCTAGTTGTCTCTCCAAACTCAGCAGTCGGCGTTCGGCGACAGCATACGAATCTCCCAAGCTGCTGGGCGGCTCCGCAAATGACAAGGCAACAACAAAACGACCAGAATTCACACGATGTACAGACTTCCGAAAATTTACCTCACACTCCAACTCGTCCGGTTTCAGTTGACAGCTTGGTGCAGGGCACGATTCCAACTCCCAAAAACGTTCCACAAAACTATCCAATGATGGACTACTAACGAATGGACTACAGATGGCTGTAAAACAATCCGACACATTCTTTGTTGAAGTGAGAATCGGCGCTCTCCCCATCAGAATGTGACCAAAGACACTATTAACAGTCATCAATTCGTGCGATTCACCTGTACTAGGACTCCCACGTAGCAAGTGAGGAACTAACTCTGCACCAATGATGCCATCTATTCTACTAGGAAGGTAGAATTTGTCGTCAGCCAGTGTGAGATTTTCAAGATGATGAAGTTTGGATCTGTTGATTTCACAAGAAGGCAACTTGTTGATGATTTTATCTACCACTGTGGCATCCATCGAAAACTTGACGGTAGGATCCAACTTCGACTGAATCGACACACAAGTACGACCTCGAACTTCACTAGTACCACCACCGAATCCACGAACAACGGTTTTCATGGGCTGGAATGGTAGTCTCAAACGCCGACACAATTTGGCTGTAACAAAATGACACTGACTCCCGGTGTCAATCAAGAAACGAACATCACAAAGCTGACCATTACAATCTCGAATATGTGCAGTGACGGTCGACAACACAACAGTCGAATTTTCTACATCATTGGATGTAGAACAACAACTAATAGGTGATGTGCCACCTGCCTTGGAGTTCGACGAGAACGCAACACCTTCATTGGAACTTGATCTGGAAAAGTGCAATAAAGAATGATGAGATTCTCGACATTGAGCACACTGAGTTTTACTATGACAATTTTTACTCAAATGATCCACATCAAGACAACGAAAACAACAAAACTTTCCTTTAATCAAACAATAACGATCCCAAGGAGTCATTTTCAAGAAACTAGCACAATCTACTAACCGATGACCCGGTTTTAAGCACTTCAGACAATTGGGATTTTTACTAGATGCATCGTTAGATGAATCATTGGATTGAACCACAAACACCTTTGATTTATTATCTTTTTGTGCTTCATATTAAACGATTCAGTCTGTTTCTCATCAGAAGGAAGAGTCTTAATTTGCTTTTCAATGAATTTGACATAATCGGCATAAGTTGGCATAGCCTTGTCACGTACGGCCGATTCAAAATTTCTACGAGAACTTGGATCCAGCAATCTCAAGCCATGATAGAGGAATATCGAGTCTGACAAATCAGTGAGTCGCAATCTCTTCACTGCATTGATGGAACTGCAAAACCCATCCAAAATCGCAATACAACCTGCCTTTGATTCTGATTTTATTGGACGAAATTCAAAAATTTGTTTGAAATAGGCATCGACTTGCGCTCGTGGATCGTTATAGTGGGTCAATAATGCCTGCCAAATTATTAGATAATTATTAGCCAATGGTGGCAAATGACGACAAATATTTGCTGCTTGTCCAGTAAGTCTACTTACAAGATATTGGACCTTCTGCTGATCGTTCAAACTCTTGTTGTCATGTACCAATGCCTTAAATAATTCATAAAACACCGACCATTGAGTCTGGTTCCCATCAAATTTTGGAAGGTCGATTTTGGGCAGTACTGACTCGGACACGACCGGCTGTGCACTAGCTGCTGTAGCTGCCGAAGATTGAGCAATAGCATCAGTCGCCTCTTTCTATTTGAGAGTGTTAGCCGCTACTTCAATATACTGAAACAGATCTAGATGTGAGTCGTTGAATGCTACAACATAGTCTTTATTCAACTCAAGTTCCAACTCATTAACCACTAATTCTGTCTTTTCATAATCCGAAATGGTCTGAGACACCCGAGGATACAACACTAAAAATTGCTCAGCAACTTTTGGATCAGAGACATTTTTAGACAGGTCATAAATTTTTTGCAATCTGGCATACAATTGTTCCAGTTTAGCGCGATGAACCCTGATTTGTTTCTGTAATTTTTCCTCCATCCTGAACTCATACACAAAACAATTCAGCCCCGACAATACAAAACAACAGACAATAAAACAAGAATGAGTTCAAAACTAAATGGAAGGAAGAGTTTGTGAATTAATCAACAAATTACAAATTTAAATTCATCACGGTTCGGAGGACCAGAAATGTTCTGAACAAAGCTCAGGCTAGAGCTACTAGAGGACTGTAATTTACTATTCAATTATCAAATACAACAAGGAGCAAAATTTAATCTTCAATTTGAGCCAGGTTATGGGTACAGTCGAACTCTGCATTAATGAACAATAAAAAGAGCAAAAACTCACCAGATTTAATCCAATTTTGTCTACTTGCCCTTCGAAGCCTTTATTAGGTGTTTTGGTCAGATTTGAGGTGGGAAGAAATCTGGGAAAAAGATAGGTTTTTGCTTCCAGGCTGTTTTTTCACGTTCAACTTGCAGGCTGGTTCTGTACTATGTTTGAACGAAGCTCAAACTGATTCTTATAAATTCAAAACTGATGCAAATTAATTCAATTTAACACTATTTACGCTGTTATATTTATAATTCACACACACGACACTTAAACAATCAATTACTAGAAATTTCCGATGGAAATTACATGACAAAATACAAATTTGCTCTTGCACAAGACGATGGGCTGATAAATCAAGAACAACGACTGAACAAGAATGACTCGGGCTTTTTTCTCCTCGACAAACCAAACAGCTGGACGATCGACACTAGCGCACAAGCCTGCTACGGGCAGAGCTGTAGTCTGGGATTTGGCGCTAGAATTCAAAAATGCTCTGGCCAGACCAACTTTATTTATGTAGATTACAATATATACTGGCTTATAGACTTATATACAATAGCTTACAATACAGCAAAATTATAGATGAATTTACATAATATAGACTAAGAAAATAATTATTGAACTGTATATGATATGAAAAAGCAGTTTGTAATATAATAACTCTAGATAATAATCATATTGTTATGCATCTACATAAATTGGCGGAGCTTTGGACATATCAATGTCCATTCTTCGGAAAGAATATTAAAAATATCCTCCCCACTAACTCTCTACCAAAACGTTAATTTCGTTATTAAACTAAGGATTTATTTATTAATGGAAATATTGTAAAAGTTTTAATCAATATGAATATTAAAGAGAAAAAAAACAGAAAATTGATAGAGTAAAATAATTATATAGGTAGATAAGATCAAATAAATAAAACGAAGTAGGCTGAAAGTAGATCAGGGTTATCGACTTTCAGTAATATACAGCATTATGCAGTGGATAATTGAAATAACATGAGTTTATATAATATATATATATATATATATATATATAATATATATATATATATATTATATATTGTGTATATATATATATACAATTCGTTCTATAACATGGTTTAAAGGTTTGTATTTGTGGGATGGGTGGGGGATGGATGTCATGTGAACGTTCTAGGGCCGGACAGTTTCAGTCATTTGTTCCAAAAGATGTTTTTTTAAAGTTAGGATGAAGCTCGCTCGGCTCTCGATGGACCTGATAGAAACAGGAAGTGCATTCCATGCACGACAGGCACTGACTAAGAAGGATTTTGTGAAAATAGTAGTTCGATGATTGGGTATCCTTAAAGTACTTTCTCCAGTTCTAGTATGTGAAGCATCTATCCTCCTACCTTCAGAGACAAATTTGAAATCATCTTTTAAATAGTTCGGATTACCGTATATCAAGATATCTCTAACAAGCTTGACTATTCGAAAAAGCCTCTGATCGGGAAGCTTTAATGTTGAACTAGCAATGTGGGCTGGGGTGATATGATCATGGCGTTGGAGAGAGTAGACGAAACGTAGACAATAATTTTGGCAACGCTGTAGTTTATCATTCAGAGTGACTTGCATATTGTTAAGAACAGAATTACAATACATTAAATGTGGGAAGATGAGAGATTGAACCAATAATAATTTAATGTTTCTAGGGAGGATATCGTGCATTTTCTTCAATGCATGCATGGCTGAGAATACCTTTTTACAAGTTTTGTTCACTTGTTCTAACCAGTCAAGAGTATTATTCATAATAATGCCTAAATTTTCAACTGAGCTACAGTAAGGAATGTCATTACCGTCTACACTAATTTTGTGAATCGATTCAAGGTCAATATTGTTTATAAGACGAGAATATCCAATTATAATGGGTTGTGTTTTGATGGGATTAAGCTTAAGGCCATTTTTCTTTGTCCATTCCCACTATCGAATTGATATCCTGATTCAATGCTCTTCACCAAAGGAATTTTGAATACATTGAAAACTCTAGTCACTCTTGCTCCTTGAATAATACAAATGGGTGTGTTTTGTTGGGAGATAACATAAAGGTAATTAGGGATATCTAGTTTTTAAATAACTCATATTTTGAGAACTAATCACTGACAATATCTTTATTATCGTTAACATTTATTTTTATAATGTTGTCGTCTCCCCATTCCATCTCACTCAGTAAATTTTCCATTGTCACTCACCACTGATCACTCACAACACGCACGCGATAACTCACAACCAGTACGAGAGAAGAGAACTCACAACAAGCACGTGGTAACCGGAAGCGGTCCAGACAGGGTTACTGACACTTGAGTCGAGACAGGGTGGTTCGAGTGATCACGTGAGTGAGAGTGGAGGTGGCAGCGTAGGGGATGGCGGGGAAATGTTTCTGTTTCGTGTTTCAACGGCACATAGTGACCGAAACTAGTGTTGCAAACAAAAGTTTGCAACTCCCTTTGATCTTTACCGACTTCAGGTGGAAACAAAAATTTCTGTTGCAAACACTGAAAAACTGTTTGCAACAGCAAAATGTTTCGTCTAAAAATGCGCGTTTTTAGAGATGTTTGCAACTTCTGTTTGCAACTCGTGTTTCAAACTCCGGTGTAAACGCGCCTTTACCGCGCTTATAAGCTCGAGGAGCAATCTGCTGGTTTTCCGGCGCCGGCAACCAGCTTTCTTTGTGTACGCACCCTTTGTTCTGCTGGAACGCCAGCTGCTGGCGCGTCCTTGGCTTGCTGGCTTTTCCAGTTACTGGCGTGAGCCGTTTACACAGTATCTGGCATCCAGTGATTGGCAACCTCAACTGGCAAGCCGACTGGCACCGTGTAAATCAGCCTTTAGGGTCACTGACCCTGACGTGACGATATGAGTGACGAGACTGTAGCAGACGATTGTGTGATGGGAGGAGGTAGTAGCGTCGTGTCATAGTCACTTCTGCCAACCTGAACCCGGTTAGAGAACTATTGTGTGCGCGATCTATGCGCTGAACAAATGTGCAAAATATCTTCTTACAAAAATTACTACTTTTTCCTCAGATCTTCAAAAATCGGGACAAATATATTATATTTCGGGACGCCGGGACAAAGCTCTATAAATCGGGACTGTCCCGATTTTTTTGGAACGCATGGTCACCATAGATAGTTCTAGGTGTCTCATAAAATCAGAGTTTGCATTTCTTGGGATGAAATTTGAGAATAAAACACATCTTAGTATGTAGTTCAGCAAAACCTTGCAATAAATTATTGTTGAAAGCTGAAGCCTGGTATTTTGGAAACCACTTCTACTGAAAATATTATTTAAATTTTCTCTAATTAATTATAATATACTGAGGTTTATAGTTTTGTGTTACGCTTTTGGAGTTGGATTTTTTTTCAAAACCTTTATATTTTATTATAATGAGTAATTCCATAATATGTTATACTTTAATACTGATACCTGATATGTGGATGGCAAATTTTAAATATAATATCAGAACCAACTTATGTTAACAATTATTATATACAGGGTGTCCCAGATGAGGTGTAAACCCCGGCTACCATAGATTTTACATGCAATTTGCAACAAAAAATGTTCAGTAAAATTTTCTCCTATCGACCTTCGTTTTCGAGATATATCGATTTTTCGATATTTTTCAAGTAGGCGTACTTCCAGTCATTAAATCGTCAATATCTCAAGAACCATTGGTTTTAAGTGAATTTTAAGGACATCGTTGAAAAGAGGACAAAATCTTACATTGAATTGAGGTATAAAACATGCCAGAGTCATTTATTGAGTAGTATTTTTTAGCGGTCAAATTTGAAAAAGAGTGATTTTGAAGTTTTTTTTGAAAACTTCAGACACATTTTTCTCGATTTTTAATCTAGAGTACGAAATAATTTTTATAGCGCAAAAACTTTCTTTTTCGATTATCTTTCGAATGAGACCAAATACAGGTGTCTAGCTCAAATCCTCGAATCAGAATTTCAGTTTAAATTCGATTTTCTAATTAAAAATGAGACTTATCTTGTTTGAGTGTGAATAATTGTTTACAATTTGATAGCTTTGAGTCGAGTGATTGAGGGCATAAAAATACTTTTTCTATAGGAAATTTGGCTGAGAAATTCAATGAAACTGGTTAGAAGTTCGTATCTGCAATTGTTATTGAGATACAAGTTGAAAAAAGTTCAAAGTCAAGTTAAAATCTAAACTTTTCAAACAGTTTTCTCTTCATTTTTTTTCACGGTAACAATATTTTTCCGATAATGAAAAAACTTTGCCATTTTATAAACTATCGAATGAGTATAAATTTTCCAGGAAAATTTCAAAACTAGAGTGTTAAAAAATGAAAATTTTCAAGTAGAGCACCCTAAAGCCATCCTTTCGTTGTTTTAAATTCATACCATTGAGATTCAATTGAGTGAGAAGAAAAAATCAATCTGTTCATTAATCAGCTGCTCTGATGGAATAAAAAGTTTTTCTAATGCTCACCCAACAATAAAGACAATTCTCGTAGTCATTGTATGAAAAGTAACGTGCTTCCAGTCAGTCGATAATGATGTCTTTCCAGTCAATAGTCAAGTTTTCCCAGTTGGTTCGTAACATGATAATAAACACGGACACTTGATAACTTATTGAAATTGAGTAAAAAAAAGACTTATCATACTAATAAACTAAAAAAAAACTCAAACAAACTACACTCGAAAACAATACTCTAACTAAAATATAAACTTGGAAACAGAAAACAACAAAACTGAAATAGTGAATTGGAAAAATCAAACACTCATGAAAAAACTAGACTTAATAACTCAGGAACACGAACGAATACTTTTTCCTATAGAAAAAGTATTTTTACGCCCTCAATCACTCGACTCAAAGCTATCAAATTGTAGACAATTATTCACACTCAAACAAGATAAGTCTCGTTTTTAATTAGAAATCGAATTTAAACTGAAATTCTGATTCGAGGATTTGAGCTAGACACCTGTATTTGGTCTCATTCGAAAGATAATAAAAAAAAAGTTTTTGCGCTATAAAAATTATTTCGTACTCTGGAAGAAAAATCGAGAAAAATGTGTCTGAAGTTTTCAAAAATACTTCAAAAATCACTCTTTTTCAAATTTTGACCGCTAAAAAATACTACTCAATGAATGACTCTGGCATGTTTTATACCTCAAATCAATGTGAAATTTTGTCCTCTTTTCAACGATGTCCTTAAAATTCACTTAAAACCAATGGTTCTTGAGATATTGACGATTTAATGACTGGAAGTACGCCTACTTGAAAAATATCGAAAAATCGATATATCTCGAAAACGAAGGTCGATAGGAGAAAATTTTACTGAACATTTTTTGTTGCAAATTGCATGTTAAATCTATGGTAGCCGGGGTTTACACCTTATTCTGGGACACCCCGTATATTGAGGTATATTGGATTGTGCTACTGATCTGATCAAGGGAATTGTATAAATAAATAAGATCTTCATATTCTACTATTGTGAACAATTTTGAAATATCTTTAAATCAATGTTTCATGTTTGGATAACCATTTATCATATCAATTATCAATAATAAAAAACCTTCGTTAGTTGATTGTATGTACCGGTAAATGCTTTTTAGGTTGAATTTCAATTCAAGTTGATCATTCAAATCGAGTTGAACAAATTTAAATAAAGAACTTATTTTGCTATTATGCAATATATTATTATCAAAAGTTTGATCTGCTAAGAACCTTTGGAAATGATATCATGAATAGTTTATTTGATTAATTGTATATTAAGGATAACTGAGTTGAGTTAAGGGCTTGGAATTGAAAATGCTTACCCAAGTCCTCATATGACGTTATCATGATTAGTTTTAATATGAATTATGATCGATTTGTGAAGATAATTATAATCAAGCTCCATCAAAATTTATAATGCATTCAAAACTACATTTTTGTTGATTAAATATAAAGTATTTGGTGGATTACCTTTGCAGGAAGCTAGAATTGGTGATATTTATGATCCATAAATTCCAGCATATTAAGAAGATCTTTTTTCTTTTCCTCGCTAATCACTGGAATTTTCATGTCTACTTTGAAATCCTCCATTAACATGAAATCATTGAACTTCCCTCTTTTAAAAATGTTCTTGAAGTCCCATTCTTCCATTTCATTGAATGTTTTTCGCGCCTTTATTAACGGTAAATCTGAAGAGGAAACTTGTATCCATGATTTATTTGAAATTTGTAACAAAGTTGTATTTAAGTAGATGTCACTAGCTCTTGTTATATCAAGAAAGTCCTCTTTCTCCATAGTCAAGACGTCGAAGGCATTTTCCAACTTAGCTGTTTGCACCATTTCTTGCACCTCTTCTGGTACCATGCATGAAGAAACTCTCTCCTCTTCTCGATGACTTCAAAATCCCTGTCACAGGGCATATACGAATGTCCGGATACAAGGAATTTCAAGTCAATGCTGTCATAATACCCTTTTCCAACTAGAAAAATAACAACCATCAATACCATACGATTTTTATTTTGTCCAGCACAGTTATCACACCATATCTCCAAATTTTTCTTTTGAGTGAAGCCTGAAGTAAGCATTTTGATCAGACAAAAAGCAACTGCATTACCCCCGCGTCCTGCCACCCCTTCATGCCACATACACATAAAAATCTTAGCAGTGTCCCCTACATGTATGCATAGATTGTAATTAGAAAGTTGACGTGAATAGAATATATTAGAATGCCTTAAAGTTGGTGTAAAGAGAACCTGTTGCATATCTTTGAAATTGAAATTTATTCACAACACTGACATATTTTACAAATATTTTTACAATGCAATCATTATAAAGAAACAGTATCATGATGGAAAAAAAACGAAAGAACTTCAGTAGCTTAACAGCTGTGATTGAAGTTCTACACTATTGTTATTGTACATTATAATATGAACGAGACAGTCACTTGATTTTGGTAACTAAAATAAAAAAGCCTTTTTGCAATTTCACACAAACAGAATTAGAGCAATAGTAAAAAACAAAAAAGAAATAATAATAAAACCTGAAAAAAAAACAAATAAAATATAATTTCCTGAAGTACCTAAACATCTATACAATAAATATATAAATAAAAAGAATAAATAATTATAATTATGACTTGTTTTTAACATGCTCAGTTTAAACTTGGTTTTTTTGATTACCTAAAGGGAAAAAAATTTATTTTTATTATTATTATTATTATAATTTCTATATTACCTATTCCTATTATTGAGCTTGTTTATTTTTGATTCAAGAATTGATTTTGTGTGTTCATTTATACATATTTTTGGTTATTGGTTTACTATCTTTTAGTTTGTATTTTAGAATATTATCACGGCAAATGTACCAATAATATAAAGAATATTTTCGAACTTGTGGCTGGAGCTCAAGGCTTCTTTTTCCAACCACACCAATGTATATTAGTTGATAAGTGTTATTTTGTAAATTTCTAGTGAATTGGTAAAATGGAAATAAATGAAAATGAAAAATGAAATAAATAAACCTCTGTCACCAGTCAAATTTTTAACAATTGAGTCTAAAACCAGTCAAATTGAGCATCAGTAAAGTAACAGATAAAGGCAAAAGTTGAATTTAGTACAAAATTGTTCAAAATACTACAAGGAAATACTGAGGGAGAAATACTATTAATTCAATAAAACTGATTTACACGGGAAAAAAATGAAGAAAGTCTAAGTAAAAATCAAAAACAGTGACAAGCGTCCTGAAAATATGGGGAAAAAGAGCAACGAGAAATGTATGATATTATAAAGAAAGGATTAGTTGGCCTCTAGAATATTTCCTCCTCATTGTCAATCCCACGTATCCACTCCTCAATTTCATTCCTGAGCTTTACTAATATCTTCTATGAATTTAGTCGGGATTAAATTTATCAGCCTCTGAGAGACGTAAGAAAATTGTCTTCTACTCACATTTAAGTCCATTCTATTTTGCTGAAATATGTCTCTAGTAGGACATAAGTTCAAGTTGGAACCGGTTACACGCTTATTAAATTTATGTTTATTGTTTTTTATGTAAAATATTAGTTTTTCAAATAGAGCTGTTGAACATTTAACACTTTGAAATCATTGAATAGATCACAGGTGGGATAACGTCTGGGCTTGCCTAGCATGGTTTTAATTATATATTTTTGAATTATAAATAGCTTTTTGAAATGTGTATCCAAAGCCCCACCCCAAGCCCATATACCATATTGTATAATCGATTGTGCATATGAGAAGTAAATTAATTTTGTAATTTCCAAGTTATTCAGTTGTCCAATTTGATAAAATTTATATATTAGGTATTTAAGTTTTAAGCACATATTATTGATATGAGTGTCCCACCTGAGATGAGGATCTATCAGAATCCCTAGACATTTTACTTGCTCTTTTTTTTATGGATCTCTGGACAAGGACAAAAGTATGTAAGACTCTGATTATTACAGTCAACTCTGTGTATTTTAATGCTTTCCAATGCCTGAGGTTGTGTTGCGGCAGTAGGTGAAAAAGTCATAAAGACGCTTTTGTCAGTATTTAAAGTTAACAGGTATTCATTAAGCCATGATTTTTCTACCTTCAGACCACTCTCTGCCACTTGTTTCACCTCTTCTCAAGAATGGCCAGTAAAAGTTGACGTGGTATCATCAGCAAATGATATAATATTACAATGATCAATTTCCAGTTTGAGCAGGTCATTTATATAGATCTGAAATAGAATCGAAGAAAGAACTGTTCCCTGTGGCAAGCCATATTCTGTGAGTTTTTCATTACTAGTAACATTATTTAGAGTTAGCAGTTGATGACAATCCGATAGGTAGCTGTTGAACAATGTAAGTGGTGAGCCTCTAATTCCTAGGTGTTCCATCTTTTCCAAGAGTCTAGACTGCGATATGGTATCAAAGGCTTTTGCCAAGTCTAAAAAAGTAGTTAAGGTTTTCTTTCTATTATTAAAATTATCTATTATTATCTCGAGTAACTGAGTTATCCCACTTCTGTCGATTTTTTAGTTTTAAACCCATACTGATTTATATTTATAATATTAAATTTGTCCAAGTTCTTACAAGTCTTTTTTTAATTATTTTTTCCATAATTTTAGCCAGATTATTTATCAAACTTATTGGGCGATAGTTTGTAGGATTTGTTGAATCACCTGACTTGTGAAGAGGCACTACTTTGGCCACTTTAAATTGTTTTGGAAAATTACCTATGAGAAAACATTTATTTATGATAATTCTAAGAGGATTAAAGATGTCAGTAGCCACTCTTTTCAGGCATACTGGACTCAAATTATCAACTCCAGGAGAAGAATTACTTTTCAGAGACATTATTGTGTCCAATATTTCATTATTATCTGTCTCAGTCAAATAAAAGGAATTATGTAGAGGGATTATCAAATCAATATGAGTTCGTTCCCTAGGATTTTCATTCATTATCTAATCTGCATACAATTGACCTATATTCGAAAAATGATGGTTTAAAACTTCTGTGTCTATGCTGGGTATTTTTTTAACTTTTTTAGCATTTAACAGGTCATTAATACATTCCCATGTTTTTTTAGAGTTTCCTCTACATAGATGCAATTTATTATTGTAGTAGTCATTTTTTGTTTTTCTTAGGAGGTTATTTAAAAGGTTTCTATAATTTGCATATTGAGATTTAAAGGTGCGTACAGATTCTCGATCTGCTCAGCAACCGAACGTCACTCCAGCAGAGCGATTGATGATCAACCGGGGAGCAATAGAGTGGTTCAACCGGGGAACACAAGAAGATCTAACATCTTCTATAACGTTCATGATGGGTGCGTGGGTGGAGCGACTGTGGTTCGATGGTGGTACGAGGGCGGTACGAGGGAGGAGCATGCTCAGTGCGGGTTGGAAGTGCAAATATGTGTACGCAGCTTTAGAATGGAGTTTAAAGGTTGTTTTTTCAGTCCTTGATGCATTGTATCACACTTTCTTATTGATTTAATGATTCCGGTCGTTATCCAGGGCTTGAGTGGTTTAAGTCTATTTGCTACTGTTTTTATCTGAGTCACCCTATCTATCTCTTTGATTAATGTATTGACAAAGATATCAACCGCATCATCAACATTTGATTCAAGCTGTGAGTATAAGTCAGTCCAGTTATAATTCTTAAGATTCCTTATTAATTCAATGAAATTTATAGATTCTTTAAATGTACACTTGGATTTGTTTCTTTTCTATTCTCGTCAAGACAGAGATTAATGCATGTTAAGTAGTGGTCGGTAATACTTGTTTTTATTATCGACCCAATAATGTATTTATGATTAAAAGATGTTTTTTTGTAGAAAATATGATCAATGCAAGAACTTGATCCGTTTGACTCACGAGTGGGTTTGTTGATAAAAGATTTGAATCCATTTGATAAAAGAATATAGAAATACTCACAGTGTTCGTGTTCTGGTTTATATCAAGATTTATATCACCAGTAATTATTATATTCTGGCAATTTATATGATTCAAAAAAGCAATACAATCCCTGAGGCTATCTAGGAAAATCTGCAAGTTTGAAGAGGGAGATCGGTAAATAGCATCAATAGTGAAACTTATATTTGTATCGGGCATTATTATACTCAATATTAAAGAATTTGACTCAAGTATATCGAAAATTATGGTCTCTACTTTGAGAATATTTTCAGTAAAAATGCAAATCCCATCTATTCAGTTTACCTGGTGCATTATGAATTGAATAACCACCCAAATTATAGTTTGGGGCACTATTTACAATCCAGGTCTCACTGAGAGCAATTATATCAAAGTTTGTCTCAAAGTTTTGCAGAATATAAGCTAAGTCGTCAAAATTCCTATTCATACTCCTTATATTCATGTGAAAAATGTTTAAAAAATTCTCACATGCTTCATCTATATGATTCTGTGGATTAAAAGTAAAGATATCATCCACCTCAATAGTGTTGTAGTGTTGTGTATATCTATGGCTACAGTTGTGACAGAACTTGCAGGATATTGGCTTTCCAGCATGGAAGAAGACAAAAGTTCCAATGCCTTTTCTGCTTTCATGTGATGAATGTCCCTCTTTGATATTAATAAAAACATTTCTGACCCAGTTGATGCCCTTATTTCCTTCCGCCTTAAACTTATCACAAACTTTGCATGTATCAGTCCTTGGTCGTTTAAAACCTAATTTGGGAAATTCTTTTTTGAATACTCGACGGTAATACTTCCCATCCACATGAGTATCAGGGTATTTTTTCTTGAAGGTTATGTACAACCTGTGAATATTCATATCAGGACTTAGATACTCTTTGAGATTTTTACGTCGCGAATAGTGGCTTTCTTCCCTGGGAAATGAAAGTATGTGATTTTTTATTTTCTCAACGTCATGCTCTGTGTACTTGATACGACGAGAAGCAGGGGTTTTTCCACGTCCATCATTGAATAGGTGAGTTGAAGAAGGGGAATATTCCAAAAAAGTGATTTTTCACAAATCAAAATAAACTCCATAACTTTTTTTGGAACAAATTAACACTGAAATACATAACAGAGAAGTTGTAGCTCATGATGAGATAGTTTCAATGTTAATTTGCCATCAGAAAATGTATTTTATCATTCTGAGTACAATAAAAAAATGGTACAGGAATATTACCCTTTTTCAACTCTATCAAATTTTTCTTTGATTTTGAGTGGAAGAAATTAAAGATTCTGGGTATAAATCAAAATAGTTATTTTTAAGCATGTATAATAATAATAATATAAGTCACTGACATTAACTTAGTGAGTTGAAATAAAAATGAAATTAATATAACTTTTTCATAACTTACAAGATGTTGTATCTTCACCAAGTTGGATGACTGAGTGGTTAGTCATCCATATCATCGTCAGCATCATTGGTGGTGGGCCAGGCCATGCGTTCCACATAGAATGGCATGTACTGATCAGGAATATACTTCAATACAGACCTTACATCGTCAATTTTCTTCTTTTTTTTTTGATCGCCACTTTACCACTGTAAACTTTTTCAGTAGGTAGTGAGACAGCGGCGGTCTTGTTCATTTTGAAGGACACAAAAATTGCCCCATCTATGAACTTGGAGCACTTGATGAAGCCTTTTGTCTGGTTGTCAAAAATCAGATGTCTGTATTTGCTGATTGAAAAAGGTTGTTTGTTGTTTCCAATGCTTTGAGAAGATTTTTTGAAATGTTGCGGCCACCATTCCTTACAGTTCAAAATGTCTCCATTATGTACTTCAACAACTTCATAGCCAGGTTGTGTCTTCTTAGCATTGCATATAATCTCTTTATACTGTTCAGGTGAGTAAATTCGATCGTGCTTCCTCAAAGCCCTTTTTATTACTCCAAATTTTCTATCACAGGGCATGAAACTGTGTCCCCGGATAGGAGAGTATTGAGTAACTGTTTCGAAGCGACCAGTCATAGTCAGAGTCAGTAATAGCCTACAAAGTGTGTGGTTACGGTTTTGTCCGCCACAAGCATCACTGAACACATGAAGGTGTTTGACATTCAGTGGAATGTAATGCTCAATGTAGTGTAGAATTAATGAACAAACTTCATCCGGTCCTTTTTTGGCAGTACCCTCAGAATATGTGTAGAAAATAGAATTTTCATTTTTTAAATCACTTATATTAAAAACGTAGTACCATAACTTGCACAGGTAGAACATTTCTTGCACTGGCATGAATGGGAGTGGTAAGTTCTGCATAAAATCAAAAACAATTGCTGAAGTTCATGTTCTCGGTTCATGCACACTTCAGTTATTTGCTGATTTTTTTGTAGAACTTATTTGCATGGCGCTTGTGCACCCAAAGCTCTGCTACTGCAGCCCTTTTAGCTGCATCATTCAATGTTGTTGATTTGATTTTTGTATTTAAGTCCTCACAAGTGGAGCAAACATCCACTTGTGGTCTCCCGAATGAATATGAGAAATTTTCTTTGAAGTATATTAAATAGAATTCATACTTGACTTGGTTTTTTAGATTAGTATATTTATCAATAAATAATTCGAACATTTTTTTTACCGACAATTCAGCATCAAGGTAATGAGTAGGTATGGGTGTATAGTTAGTAATTTTTGTTGGGAATGTTGAAATATGTTCGTGAATGCATGTTAGAATGTCTTGGGAGATCTCATTAGCCCTATTAGTGTGTCTTCCTCGTTCATCTTCTAGTGTACTGTTGGTCGCTTTCAGGTGGGTAAGTCGAGAAACTACTTTATTAGAAATTGAATGGAGGCTGATAAATGCCTTGCGGCAAACAGGAAATCGCTCACTATCTCGCATAGCAAAGTATTTGAATGATGAAGTGGACTTTCTTGAATCTTCATTTTTTGTTGGTCGATGTCTTGCAACGTCGAATCTGTTGATCAAACCTATGAGGAATGTATCCTGTTCATTTTTTGGACGACCATTGTAGAGTTTCTCCAAAATCAGTTTTTTTTGTTGATTTGAAAAATGAGTCATACATACCATACGACATCCACAATCTGGTCCAGTAGTTTTGGCTTCCACTAACAAACCTTTCTCAGTAACGAATTCTTCACCTTTTCGCCTAGCCAATTTTTCCATTTCCCTGCAATGTAGGTGTTTGTTCAATGTGCCTTTCTTTCTTTTTGGTTCAGAACAATCACTATCAGAGTCTGACATGATTTACACTACACAACAAAACTTTGGTAAGCTTAATGAGTACTGGTAATGTGCTTGATGAAATATTTGCTTCATTTTGAAATAAACTCTCAACAGAAAACTCAGTAAATTTTATAACCTCACAATAAAGCAATGACACAATGCCTAATAATACTAAACACAAACACGCTCAGCTTACCATCAGCTGATCATTCAATTCTAGTCATGTGAGCAGTGAAAGTGCCGACATCTGCTGGCGGCTGGCAGACATTGAGTTGAAAAAGGGAAACATTGCTGGAATATTTTCCTTCTTCAACTCATATGATATTTCAATGTCATGTTTGACTGCCTTCCGTAATAGGAATATTAGCTTTCTTCCACTCAAACGATGCAGTTCTCTCACTGTTAGAAAATGGCTATCTCAGCTCAGAATCACATTTTTGTGGAATAATACCCTTCTTCAACTTATATTCATGTGACAAATGTTTAAAAAATTCTCACATGCTTCATCTGTATGATTCTGTGGATTAAAAGTAAAGATATCATCCACCTCAATAGTGTTGTAGTGTTGTGTATATCTATGGCTACAGTTGTGACAGAACTTGCAGGATATTGGCTTTCCAGCATGGAAGAAGACAAAAGTTCCAATGCCTTTTCTGCTTTCATGTGATGAATGTCCCTCTTTGATATTGATAAAAACATTTCTGACCCAGTTGATGCCCTTATTTCCTTCCGCCTTAAACTTATCACAAACTTTGCATGTATCAGTCCTTGGTCGTTTAAAACCTAATTTGGGAAATTCTTTTTTGAATACTTGACGGTAATACTTCCCATCCACATGAGTATCAGGGTATTTTTTCTTGAAGGTTATGTACAACCTGTGAATATTCATATCAGGACTTAGATACTCTTTGAGATTTTTACGTCGCGAATAGTGGCTTTCTTCCCTGGGAAATGAAAGTATGTGATTTTTTATTTTCTCAACGTCATGCTCTGTGTACTTGATACGACGAGAAGCAGGGTTTTCCCCACGTCCATCATTGTAAACAATGTCCCCCATTTTAACACGGTTCAGAAGGTTCTCATTCCGTTTTTTGGATATACCGAAAATTGCACGAAATGTATTATTGCACACTTTAATGTTCCCATTCTTGGATGGTATGTTATATGTTGCTGAAACTTGCCGTTTACTGAAAGTGGGATCTTCATACTTTCCATTACGTCTTCTAGCGATTTTGGTTATGTTGATGCGACTCATTATGTAGGATCCTTGAGATTTGTAAGATAGCTTGGAAAACTCAGAATGCAGCTTCTTAATATCGTCACCTGACAAGGACCTACATTTGTAATGACATTTGCAGTGAGCCTGAAACAATATATTAACTATATTGTTTCATAGATACATTTAATTAACTCATGAATTTGGTATAACAAAACATAGAGTTTTGTCAAACATAAATAATTAAGTTATTACACTTTGTCAGGTGCAAGATGAAGCTTTGTCATCAACTTTGAAGCTTTATTGAGAAACAATATTCAGGTGGAAGAATTCTTCAGCAGTATAAGATCAACAGAAGATAATATATTGTGACTGTTATAGTATCAAGAACCATAAATTTAGAACATTCATATCACAGTCAAAGGAAGAATCACACCGTATATTTATGTCAAAGTCCATTTCATTCAGAAAATTGTTCAAATGATAACTTCTTCTGAATGAATGGCTTCTTCTCAAACGATATTATTATTTTTTTTTTTGTAGAATATAACTCACAGAAATAAGTCATTCCATTGTTATGAAAATGTATGTTCAAAATAAGATAGGTTATGAAATAAACAAACTTATCTTACCTTGTCTGGAGGCTTGTGAACAACATTTCTTCTAGGCATTATGTGTGTTTAAGAATATTTTCACTTTTAATTCTTCAACTTCACTAACTTTCTCAAATAATTAAATAATACAAATTCCAACTTGTAATCAACAGTATGAGGATAAAAAGCTCACATCACACACAAACAACGATGTTAGGTTATCCAGCTGTCCAGCAATCCAGCATGGCACTTGACTCCCTTTCAAGGCAAAGCAAGATTGAGATACCACTTGCGCTATCTTTGGACAATTTTTACAACTAACAGAGACAATTCATGGACTAACCGCTTTTTCAGGGCTATTGGCCTTGGGACATACTACATTCTAATTCTAATGCAAAAAACGAATTTTTGATAATTTTGGCACTTACCTCCTTTTCTTTGTCAAGGCCTCTAGTGAGGTATAGTATAAAGTATAATAATAACTATATCATTCTTGTCTCTGGTTTCAATTTTTCAAAATGAGTGAAACTTGAAAAAAAATCAATTTTGATTAATTTTAGTTTTTGATCAACAATATCTTCCGATTGTTATCATTTTGATGTATTATTCAAAATCCCTCTGGGTGTATTTTTGTGCTCTACAATCTGAGATCAGGTAGAGCGCTCTATCTCATATAGATTTCCAGGTACACCTGACAACAATGCTCCTTGTATTGTGAAAAACACATAATTTTCAGCTTCAACCATCATCTCCAACTACATTGTCCTCACTATATTTCGCACAATGACATAAGTTCATGAGATTAAGTGCTATCAGAATCACCCGTTAGATGCACTTCATTTCAGTATTTCCTAGTGGAGAGGCGCGCTTAAGGACACCTCAAGGATCAAAATTTCAACTTGGATATTAAGTAGCCCTTCAAAAATGCTAAATACCAATTCTTATGAATTATTAAAATAATTATAGATTAACACTAGTCTTTTAAAAAACGTAAGGATTTATATGGTCTATGAATGACTTTGAAGAGGAAATTCTTGGCTGAAGTTCAATCAGATCAAATTAAATTCACATTTTTTGCTCTTATATAATTCCTAGCATAATCTTTTATGTTTTTCCAATTCCTATTTTTTAAAGCTTCTTTATGTTTTGCAATACATTCTTCAATCTGTGCCTTCCCAGGCAAATTCCCAATCAGAATATATTTTCCCAATTCTTTAAAAACAGCTTCTCACTCTTCAGTTTCCCAATGGTTTTTTTCAACTTCCACTCTCTTCTTTGGGGGAGGATTGGCATCAATCTCACTCAACTCTTCTTGATCAGCATCATTCATCCACCCTTCTGGCACTTCATCATTGATCATTCCATCTGTCATTTGATCTTCAACCGCCGTACTAGATTTTTGCTGTATATTAAGAAGAAATTTCGCTACCCTCGCCTTTTGAATCGTTTCTTGGGGCAGACGGTAGTGTTGCTTATGGGTAGCAGCACTGTGCCCCAAGAAACTAGCCAGCTCTTCTACTTGATCTCTCGTTAAGCCACAGGCAGCTGCGAGAGTGCTTCTTTACGCATGGAGGTTGTTGTGATTCTTTCTGGGTATTTTGTCCCAGCTCTATTTCTCATTTCCCTTATTACATCGGAGCATCGATAATACGAGTTGGGAGTGCCGGGTACCGCGAATAGGAACTTGTTCACGGGCTTCACCCCACAAATATTTCTCAATCTGATCATCAAATCTATCATCTCTACCATAGTCTCGGAGAGCAGGATGGGGGATCTTAGATTCCTGCTTTCCCCTGCTTTCGAGTCTGGTAAACTTGGTGAGGAGTGACTTTTCGTCCTCAGTCAGGCAGTCTAGCACTCCTTGGTGAGGAGGCTCAAGCGTTTTGTTAACATAGTAATCGATAGTGACGCTGTGAGCGTCTCCAGCTCTCTTACGATTGAATATTGTGATGTTGGCCAGCGCCACTTTCACCAGAGCCTTATAAGTTTGTGTGTTGGCTTCTCCTTTCAAATTATCAACGGCTGCCTCTCTTTCTTTCTGTAGGAAATCTCCCAAAATTCTCATGTCATTCGAGTTCGGAAGCATTGCCCCTCTATTGTACCTCCCCTCATTGATACTGAGTATGGCTTTGTTTGAAATCTGCCTACTCCAGTCTGCCTCATAAAGTTCTAAGAAGCCATCCAAATCCTTTCTTATTCAATTCGTCACCATTACGGATGCAGCTCTTTCTCACAATCATGGCGCAATTTTGGATTGCTTCACCGGTTTTTTTGGCCAATGTTGGCTTATGGAATCGGTTCGTAATTGGATAAAATTGCCCAAGAATTTTCGTTGCATTTACGACCTTATCATATCCTTGGGGATTGAATATAGATTCAATCCCTTCTACCTCGTGATACTCTCTTTTCAGCACTACTAAAAACCTTCCCAAATCACTCAGTTTATTCCTCACAATTTCCTTGAACTGTGGTAAATGCTCAAGCTTTTCTACCAGTTCAAACCCATACTACAAAACTATCTGATCAGCTTCAATCTCTTCCAGTGCATTATCCTTCCTCATCCCATTAAATACTCTCCTTTTTAATACTTCAATGTACCTTTGATTCCCGTGAATGGGAATCATGTGAGCGATATGTTTCAACACTCTTCTGTGACGTTTGTCAATGCTCTTGGACAACATTTTTTCTTCGCACACTTTTATATGTCTATACATGTTTTTTTATCATCAGTATAACATTGCACACAGGGCACGGAGATAATTCTGATAATTCAACACTTTCTTTTTTTCGTTGTTTTGGCATGATATGCCCACTTTTGTTATCAACGATGTCACTGAAATTATTGATGAAGTTGCCAGTATTTCTGAGTGTTTCAATTATTGACTTCCTCCTGACATCATTTGGAGGAAGCGCGGAAAATGATTTAACTGCACTCTCCTGCTTGTCGGACATTGAGTGCCAAGGCAGCGGGGATGTTTCACAGAGACAAGTTCTCACAGAGACAAGTAGTGTTTTTGAACGATATTAGTGTCACAGAGACAAGTTTCACAGGAGCAAGTATTTCTATAAATGGCAGTCTCACAGGAACAAGTTCCCACAGAGACAAGTGGTTTCATAGAGACAAGGTATCCGTCCAAAGTAGTAGCGCTATTAATGGCAGTCTCATAGAAGCAAGCTCTCACTGGAACAAGGTGTTTCACAGAAGCAAGGTCAGTGTTGTAGAGACAAGGTAGCGAATGTAGGAAGAAGTTAGGCGTGTTGCCTACATCTGAACTTGAAGGCACTCCATTATTTGTTCTAGTAAATTGAATGTCTGCTGTTTTTCAATCATGTAGGTATATGATTATGATTGAAAATGCAGGCGAGCGAAGCGAGCCTGCTGATCTCATCCTTGGACGATCCAGTCGGGGGTCCAGGGGGCGGAGCCCTCTGGCTAGACGGATAGGGCGAGCAAAGCGAGCCTGACGGCTAGTATAGTATATTGACGACTACTGAAAAACAATGTCTGGTAGCCCTGGTGATGTAATGTAATGTAATGAAATGTGATTGTATGGTTGATTGGAAGTCTCCAACCAGCCTGATCAGATTTCTTAGTGAGGCCATTGGCAAACATTTTTAAAAAGCCCTGATATTATAACAATGACTTTATTTCTAGTAGATAGCATTTCTAGTAGATGGCTGAATATTCTCATTACCACATTGCAAAGGATGTTCAGTGAGGTCTACTGTTATCTGGACTACTAGAGTACTGTAACTCCCAATGTCAGATTGAGTAAGAGCTTGAAATTTATTCCTATTCAGTGTACTCCATGTTCAATAATCTGCCACTATCTTATATTAGAAGAAACTTGCCTCTGAATAAATTAAAAAACGCACTAAATCTAATTCTGAATGAAAATGCTTATTATTCCGTAAATTAATTTTCAAATTGTTGAAAATGTGATAATATTCAGTGATGTGAGTTTATAAATAGTTTTTTTTTCAATGTATGACTTAATTTATTTAATTGTACTGGGTGATGATAATTATGACTTGATAAGACTGATTTGATGAATGATTACACTATTCATAAGATGACTACTAAGATGTTATGAATTGAATTGCTCATTTATTGCATAACAGACTATAAGCTGAATTCTTTAGACAAGGCCTAATCGCCTAATCTACATCCAAATTGTTTGTATTTATTGGTCAATATATTTCTTATTCCTAGACGCCAGCTAAGAAAGGGGTTTCAATTTTCATAGAATAAGCACGTAATTCAAAACTGTATGTTTTTCAAAAAATGTTGTGATTTCAAATTCAAATTTCGTTTATCACACACATATACGAGAATTTAAAATTGATGAGAAAGTGGCCCGGAATAAGATTTATGATTTGTGTTCTTCTGTATTTATACTAAGTGACGTATAGGCTTATTATTAAATAACGAGTTTAGAGCACCAGGAAAATGGGATTATATTTTATTATAATAAATATTCAAAATTACGTTTCCAACCCACAATTATTGTCTTATTGTAATGTCCTTAAAGTTACTGAAAACCATATCGGTTGGGACTAATCGAGGTTTATTTAGGGTGGTTTTAATTATTAGTTCATGTGTTACAAATAGTTTATATAAAGAATGTAGCCGAGACAAGGTTCAGCTGGCAAGTCGCGCTTTATCCAGATCACACAGATACACACAATACAATAAGATATAGATGGCACTACTTCAAGTAGGCGGCAAAATACAAATTTCTCCAACACTCCTCCTTGATTTAATTTTTTTATTATCAAAAGAAAAAAGTAAAATCATCAGATTATACATCAAATATATGGAATGAATACAAAAAACAAACAAAATCACACAATAATATTCATACCATTTCTCATTTTGGAAAATTTCTCATATGACAGAGCTTTAGTTAGAATGTCACTCAGATTTTCTTCACTTTTTACATACTTAATTATTAATATACCTTTACATACAACATCTTTAATGAAATGAGCCTTTATATCGATATGCTTACTCCTTTTACTATTCTCAAAATTTTTACTCATCTGTATGGCAGCTTGATTATCAATAGATAAATAAGTTTTACATTCATTGTAACCTAAGTCATTAGCAATTCCTTTCAAATTAATTAATTCTGTGGCTGTACTTGCAGCAGCCAAATATTCAGCTTCTGCAGTTGACAGAGCAACACAATTTTGTTTTCTTGAAAACCATGATACAGGATTTCCAGCAAATAAAACTACACAACCACTGGTACTTTTCCTATGAAGTTTATCTCCTGCCCAATCTGCATCACTATAACCCTGCAATAATTCAGATGAATTAGAATGAAGAGTGAGACTATAATCCTGTGTTTCTTTCAGATATCTTAAAATCCTTTTCCCTGCTTTCCATACCTTTTCACTCGGTTTTTCAGTAAATCTACTCAAGTAACTAACACTAAATGCAATGTCAGGTCTTGTACTAGTTGCAATGTACATGAGGCTTCCAATTAATTCACGAAAAGGAACATCAATTATCTCATCATTATTTGACAGATTCAAATCTTTTTCCATAGGAGTTTTCATACCTTTACAATCAAGCATCTGAAATTTGTTGAGTACTTTCTTTATGAATTTTGTTTGAGACAGTTTCAAACCATTAACGCTCCTCCTGAATTCTATGCCTAGAAATTGTGATATTTCCCCCATATGTTTAGCATTGAATTTTTCTTGCAAATTTATAAGTACATTTTCGGAATTACCAGCAATCAAAATGTCAACATAAACTAACATATTTACATCATCAGCAATATACAAACAATAATCATAATCAGAACGTTTGAAACCAAGTTTATTAGCAAAGTTATTCAATTCATCATTCCAACATTTGGGCGATTCCCTGAGTCCATACAGTGCTCTATTCAATTTCAAGACTTTACTTTTGTCATAATTAGTTCCTTCTGGTGGCAGAATATAAACTTCAGTATTGAGTTTTCCATTCAGAAAAGCAGATGGAATCAAAGTTAGTAGACAGAAGGTTGGTCACTCATCTATAGTATTTTAGTTGAAATGCAATTGGAGTGGGGGAACTGCAGCCCTGACGTAGGCTGTAGTACAGAGTAGGCAAAATATCGCATTCTTGAAAATCATACGGTGACGTATAGTCAAATTATATAACACAAACAGTTTTTGACATGCAAGTTTTCTGTTTCTGCCTTACAATAATTATCAAAACATTTAAATAGTACAAGCATTTTTCCATATAAAAGCAAAAACCCCACCTCCTAACTTTCCTTTTCAAACCCTCAATTTTATATTTTGTAGTTTGGCTATACATCAGGTTGTGAATTTCGGGGATGAGATATTTTGATTCTCGTAGAACATGTGCTCAATACCAGCATGTGTTCAGTGCATTATTTATATGAACGAAATTTATCGGGATCGGTTTATCGGTTTATCGGTTTATTGCAATGCATTAATTTTTCAATATTTTTCATGCGTTAATCTGAAATTATAATAGTATAACGTTGTCTACTAACGCTTTTCCAGCTTATTAACTTTTTCGTGTCATGTTTTTAGATTCTTGAAAAACTTTCAACTCCATTTTATTCATACAAGTTGAATGAACTTGGAATATTTAACAACATCATTAGAATCGGTGATTCATTCGCTATAAGTATGGAAAATTTTAGTTCTAGGTCAATCTTGAGGGCAATAAACGACGATTTATTTGAAGATACAGTGAATAAACTGTATGCTCAGTGTGGTTACTCCATCACATTTTTACTACACGTGACGTCACGCTGGCGTTCCCCCCTCCACTCCGAATCTTACACCTCTGAGTGATCAACCTTCTGTCTACTAACGTTGAGATGGAATATCCATTTGAATGATCTTTTGTTTTCTCAATAATGCTACATTTAAAAACATCCTAATACAACTCATTTTAGCAACAGGAGCATAAATATTATTTCGCTTATCCTCAACAACTTGAAATCCCTTAGCTACTAATCTGGCCTTTCTAATCCCATTATCCTTATTCCTAAAAACCCATTTCGTTTCTATGGCTTTCTTTCCTTCTGGCAATTCTACTGGTGTCCAAGTATTCAACTTTTGTAATCTATCAATTTCTTTATCAATTGCTTCTTTCCATTCTTTCTGTTTGATTGCTTCTGTGAACGTCATAGGTACTTCATCTGACTCTACATACAAAGCAATCACTTCATTACACTCAGTTAAATACCGATTTGGTTTTCTTAAGAGTTCTCTCTGTCTTAGATTCAGATTATTTTCTTCCACTTCTTCCTCACAATCTTGTTGATTCACATTAGAATTTTTATCATTTATGTGATTTCCAGTACACAAGTCTTCTTCATTATTCTCCGTTTGTTCTTGATTTCTGTTTACATCATCATTACATAGTTCTCTCTCATAATCTTTTAATGTCCTTTCTCGATTTCTTTCTACATTTTCAGTACATGATTCTTTCTCACTATTTTGTGAAATTTGTTCTCGATATAAATCAATACTTACTTTTGAATCAAAATTGTCACTTTCAGGGGATTTATTTTCATTGAAAAGTGCATCTCTAGTAACTACTATTGATTTACTTACAATGTCTATTAACCTGTAATTATTTGAGTTCCCATCATAGCCTACTAGAATCATTTTCTTTGATTTAGAATCCAGTTTCTTTCTTCTACAATCCGGTGTCAATGCATAGGCTTCTGAACCAAATATTTTCAAGTGTTTCAATGACGGTTTTTTACCTGTCCATACCTCAAAAGGAGTAGAGTTTGGTGTTTGACATGTCCCTGATCTATTCAATATGTATACACTTGTATTTACAGCTTCTGCCCACAGATTCTCAGGCAAATTTCTAGACAATAACATACACCGAGTCATTTCCATAATTGTTCTATTATCCCTTTCAACCCTGGCATTTTGCTGTGGAATATACCTAGCTGTTCTTTCAATTTCAATACCATTTGCATGCAAATAATTTTCGAACATTTTATTGACATATTCTGTTCCATTGTCTGTATGCAAATACTTGGGTGTACGACCATACATGTTCTTTATTTTATTTACATAAGTCTTGAAAGCATCAAACGCATCAGATTTATGCTTAATGAAAAATACAACTCTGTACCCTGAACAATCATCTTTGAAGCAAATAAAGTAGTTTGCTCCACCGATAGAAGTTACTGACATAGGTCCACATACATTACTAAAAATTCGCTCACCTGGCTTGGAAGATTTCCATGAGTTACCTACATCATAAGATAATCTATGTTGTTTTCCTACAGTACAACCTTCACAGAAAAATTTTTCAGTGTCATCAACTCGTATACCATTAATTAATCCTTTGGATACCATTTCTTTGATTGCTTTACAATTCAAGTGTCCTAACCTTTCATGCCAAAGCTTAAGATTTGCAATAGATACATTACTTGTCAAATTTACTTCAATATTATTTAGCACAACAGTTTTAAAAAGCATATTATACAAATTATTTTCAGTACGAATTCCTTCAGCTACAAGTTTGTTGTTATGATAAATCTTAGCTGTATCATTTTTCTTAATTATAATTATTCCTTTTTTCTTTAATTGTCCTTCAGAAAAGAGATTTCTTTTTAAATCTGGTACAAAGAGAACATTTGTGATAATTGAGTCATACCACTCACCTTCAATAAACTTTTTGATGTTAACTGTACCTTGTCCTCTGATTGGAAGGCGAATATTACTACCCAGTATTACAGACTTGTTGTTCCTGAACTCTTGAATTTCTGCAAAGAATTTCCTGTTCCCCGTCATGTGCGATGAGGCTCCACTGTCAAGGATCCATGGCTCTGAAGTCTTCAGAATCATCCAGGTCGAAATCTGATTCTTCAGCGTTGAAAGCGGAAAAATGTGAACGTTCTCCATCTCCATCTTTGGTTGTCACGATTTTCCCGTTGGCGCGCGTTTTCAGGAGTCGATTGAAATGTCTTTCCTCCATGAAACATTTTTGGCTTCTTGCAATTTTTTGCAATGTGATTTTTACCACGATAGTTATAGCAAATTACTGTCCTTTTTTCTGATGGCGTATTCTTCTTCTGAACTGTTGAGGTAGATAGAGCTTGATCATTGCTTTCCTCTTCAGTTAGAGCTCTCTCTTCATCAAGAAGTCTTGAAGTCAAATTCGTTATAGTTTGTTTTTCTTCAGGCATTGAGAACCAAGCTTGTCTCACTGTCCTATATTTTGATGGTAGGGTACTCAAGATTTTTGTTATTATCGATAGTTCACTTATATTCTCGCCTATATCCCTGGCTTCTTTAGCAAGACTTTCAATTTTATTAATGTGGGTTGCTACATTATCACACGGGTCCATTTTGTATTGATGAAATTTGCCTATTATTAACATTTTGTTAATTTCGGATTTTTGACAATAGATTGAGTCAAGTTTTTGAATGATTTCAAATGAAATTTCACAGTTTTCGATCAACACAATTTGTTTCTGGTCCATTGCAGTAGATAGTGTAAACATAGCAGTAACATAGCATAGTAAACATAGCATAACTTATTCCAGTCCTTCAATTCTTTTTTGTCTATTGGTTTTGTTTCTTTGCCAAAAGCAACATCTAGGCAGCCTTTAGCTCGAAGAGCACATTTCATTTGAAATAGCCATTGTTTGTATTTGGTGCCATTGAACCTAGCTACCAAGTCGGAAGAGTTCATCTTGAGACTTAAAATTGTCCGAAACACAGCAGAAAACTGTTCTCGTTTTCCAATTCAATATTATTATTTGAATTTCAGCTTAAAACACTTAAGGAAGCAATAAGCATAGCACGTTGCATCATAACACACGGTACTTTTGATTGGCCTACAGCACACAACAATTCACACAGTTTTCAGTTTTTCACGAAGAAAATTTCACACAGAATTCACTTTGACTTTCAACATACTTTACTAGAAAGTAAAATAAAACATTTAATTAACTTTATTAGAGCTTCCTGGGCCCATAACCTATAAAGAATGTAGCCGAGACAAGGTTTAGCTGGCAAGTCGCGCTTTATTCAGATCACACAGATACACACAATACAATAAGATATAGATGGCACTACTTCAAGTAGGCGGCAAAATACAAATTTCTCCAACAGTTCACCTAGATTTAGATGGCTATTGAAACATTATTGATCTAACCAAAGTATGATATTAGTGTCATAGACAGAAATCTGCGTTTTAATTCATCATCATGTGTGAGAGAGAGAGTGAGCCCAAAGGAAAGGGTATGTGTGAGAGAGTGATGTGGTTTAGTGGGAGTGACAGAGTTCGATATATAATATGCTATAATGGAGGGTGAGGAATAATAGTGTGTCCACTATGCTACACTCACACACACACACATATATATATATATATATATAATATATATATATATATATATATATATATATATATATATATGTAGGTATACGCACTTTTGAAGCCAATTTCTCTGTACTGACGGACCTTTGGAGCCACCCTTGGCTTCATAAACTGACTTCAAACTGCGGTAGTTTTAGATAAATCTACAGCTTTTTGAGCCAAACAGCAGTTTGAAGCCAGGTGGCTTTGAAATGCGGCACTAGCCGTTTGGAGCCACTTTATATGACTCGATGGCTTCAAAGTGCTGTGTATATATCAATCAAAGTATCCACTACAATGTATTCACCATAATGCACCTCTACCGGTTTTATAGAAATCCTGTCAGTATGTTTCAGAATGAAATAACAATAGTACATGGTTTTTCATGTATTTGAAATCATCCAATGAATATTTGTGCTCAATCAATAAAGTTTTGTATAATATGAGTTGAATCGAATGAAAGTTTAAACCAACTTGAGATATTATTCAATATATCTGCAGTTTAAACATTCAGTCGTTGAGTTTTTCACTCTCATATACCAAATAAAAAATCTTTATTGAGTTTTACTAGATGATATCAATTCATGAGTTGAATTGTTTTTTTTTTTGCAGTTAGGCTATATAGCCTCTATAAATTGTAACTGGATTAGTAGAAACAGACAAAGTAAGTTTATAATTTTTCACTTTATTGCTCAAAACAACGATAAAGGCTAAGGCCTCATGAATCAATTTTTGATCATTATAACACATTTACAATTCATAAAATTGGTATTATAGTACATGATTTAAATGTGTGAAGAATACAAACAATAATGTTATTCTGGAGTAGCAGTTGTGATAAAAGTTCAATGACATATTTTACATGATAGTCTTACAAAGTCTAAAATCTTATCATATCTTAACATGAATTTCTAACGAAGAAAATCACTATATTACTTACAATTTTTCACTTCCATACTGACATGCAGTAATAATTTTTATTTAAGAGAAAATTTTCCAACTTACAGACTGGAGGATCGTAAAAGTCCAGTAATCATAAAAGTTCAGTAACATAAAGAGAATAAAATCAAACAGATAATATTGAAATTATTAAATAATTCTCAAAATTGAATTAATGATTTTTTGCTATAAAACACGTATAAAATAAACAAACATTTCAATCTATGATAATATTCTTCTTGTAGAAGCACAATTGATTGACTTTAATTGAATTGAAGCATGATATTGACTTCACTCTAATGATTAAAATTCTTCATTAAAGTTCAATGACATATTTTACATGATAGTCTTACAAAGTCTAAAATCTTATCATATATTAACATGAATTTCTAACGAAGAAAATCACTATATTACTTACAATTACTTACTTCAAATTGCATCACTTCTTCCGTACCTCTTTCTCTCACTAGAAACCCATCCTTTAATTTGGTTTATGTTTAGTCCCTTCAGCTCTTTATGTTTTCTAATAGCTTCTCTACATTCGAAGGGGGTAGGAAGTGCAACATTTTTTCGAGATATAGCTTCATGAAACAATCGTCGTACAGTATGTCTCTCTGGTGTGGTCCATGAATGTCTTGCTGTTGTTTTTTTAGGAGGGGTTAGAAAAATGATGTTTTAGCTCTCCTTTTGACTGCCGATTTTTTTTTATAATTGACCAAGTTATCATTTTTCTCTTCTTCTGTTAGTTCTCTGTCACTGACAGAATTATCAAGCATTATTTCATTTACAACATGCTTTCTACAATTTTCTGCAATATTCTCAGTTTTCTTTTCCTTCACTATATAATCTTGACTTGTCTCAATGGAATTAACATTGAAAATTTTTCCATAATCATCTGGTTTGACATGGTCACTTCCATAATTTTCTTCTCCAACTTCAATGTCGACATCTATTTCATCAAGTGTTTTTCCATGGAAATTGTCAATTGTTCCATTATCCATGGCCATCAACAGTCTAGATATTTTTGCCAATTGAATTGCTTCATTTGGCAGTCGATAAAATTGTCTGTGTGTCTTTATGTCATGTCCAAGAAATGAAGCTAGATTTGTCATGTCATTTTCAGTAAAGTTCAGTGCCTGAGCTGTTGTTGCTATTTGTTTTCTCAACAAAGTACCTAAAAGAAGTTCAGGGTGTTTTGCATCAGAACCATAAGCGGCTTCTTTAAGACTGATATACGCAGAGAATGTTCCAGTTTTTGTTCCAAAAACAAATGGACAAGTTTTTGGGATATCTGCATTTTTTCTATTATTCAAAATCAATTGGATTATTTTTACTTGATCCAAGGTGAGGAGCATTGCAGCAGGTTTTAGATGGAGTTTTCCTCTTGTTTCAACCATTACATATTTGCTGGACACAATTTTTTCTGATGCTTTCAATTTTTTGTAGAAAATAGAGTCCTTTGGATGTTGTGTCTCTTTTCAAAGTCTGAAATTTCGAATTTTTCAATTTCCCCTCCTCTTTTTCTATTAAACATTTGAATTTGTGCCATAGTCATTTTATTCAATGTGTTGAAAGCGTTTTGGTCAAATTTTCTTGTGAGAGTATCTTTAGCTTTTCTTATTTCATCTTCCAGATAACTGTTGAGATTCATTATGTCCTCTGTCAGTGGAACCAGTTGTGTTTTCCCCCCATCTTTTTCTTTGAATAGTTCGAAGTGCATTTCGTCCAACTGTGTTATAGAATTCATGATTATACAATTGCAGCCAACATTCCACTTCTTTTTTCCTCTCCTTGTTGCTATTTTTTATGTAGTGAATGATTCTTCGATTTGCTATCAATTTCATACTTCTACCAATTTCTCCTATTAAGGAGGGAGCAGAATAGTTTTGCCCATCATAGCCTGCTACTGAGTTTGTAGCCTCAACAAATGTGTACAAACATAATGAGTCGGTGAAAATGCGTCATCAAGATTATTTATGGAACAATCAATTTCTTTCATTTTCAATGCTACTTTCCCCACCTGGCGAAGTTTGGTTCTTATCATGTTCTTCAGATGTTGTTCTTTGTTTCGAACACACAAGTAACTGCCATAATCAAGTATGGTCTCATCCTTCAATATGTGATTATACACCTCATTGTGATCCATTCCTGGCAAAACTACTTTTTTCAACATAGGATGTATTTTTTTGTTTATCTGCTCTTCAATCATGATGGAACTTGATCTTATTTGAAGGTCTTTTGGAGCAATTTTTTCACCAGTACAAAGTTTATAATGATGCCACAATGTAGATTTCGAGTAAAAATTATGGCATCTTGCACATGGCTTCATTGATTTTTCACTGACATCTTGTTTGCGCCTACTAGCAACAATAAGTTCACCTTTATTCAAATTGAAATCGGTATTGAATATTAGGGAGCCTCGCCCTCTAATTCTAGCTATCAAATCTCTACGTACTTTTGAATTGGGTTCCAGGGAAGCAAGTTTGATGACTTCATCTTCCTGTTGGTGGTTATTCATAAGATGTCTTGAGAAATGATGCTGAAGCTCATGGCAGAATGGACAAAAGCATTTTTTATACTTTCTCACCAATTCATTTTTTTCGTTGATATCTGATATTCCTGTATCATCTGAAACAAAAAGTCTTTGATTGATTTATTGTGTATTTATAAGACTTCACGTCTCACTTATAACCCCATTGATAATATTACCGTATATTAGAATCTGACATGATTTCACAAATTCAAATTCAAATATTCTTTATTCCATACAAAGATTGATTTCACAAATAAATAATACTAGGGGTATTCACGCTCATGTCGAATTATGCAAAGTGTGTTGCCGTGCTACCAATTTCTCCTAAATCGGTTGGATAGCATTTCACACCTATTAACCTAAGGATAGTTATCGGCTCCAACGTAATAGATTCTTGATAAACTATGAATGGATCTATCGCCTATGAATGAGAAATCCAGTTTTTAGAGCAAATGAACTTATAATCTTCAGAAGAATTTTGGCAATATACTTTACAAATACACAAAGAACAATATCTTACACACTCAAGCATCTAAAGTCACTACGAGCTAAATACTTATCCAGTTTATATAGTTGAAAACACAATGGCTATAGGCTTGTATACACACAAATTAAATTATAGACAAAATAGAACACTATAAACTGTTCAAAACTCAAATTTAAAACATTAATAATTCACTTAAACAGAAAAATATTCAGAGAGCACAAAATTACAACACACGCAGCCAGCCATATTTTAGAGAGAAGAGACAGGAAAAACCTAGCTACCAGGAACAGAGCAAAGCTTCTTCAGTGTCGATGTTACGGACACATCACCAAAAAAATTATAAATTACAAGTTTAGAATTCACATTTTATATTTGTTCTCAATAAAACTTTATTTTGAAACTGTTATTTTAAATTTTATATATCATCTCTATATTATCTGTTAATTTTGTTAACTCTGTTTACAGAGTTTGTTTTTTCAGTGATACCATTGAACATGCAACACAATCATTTACGATAATAAATTCTCAGTCAAAAAGTTGTCCGTAATCGATTACTCTGATATTTACTATAAAGTTTTATAGATCTCGAATTGAAGATTCGATTCCAATTGAGAAAAAATGTAATATTACAAATACCCCCCTCTTGACATAAAAAATTTTACTGTTTGAAAATTTAAAGAAAAAAAATTACATTGACCCAAATGGAAAATTTTGAATTGTAAATTCGAGAACAGTAACAATTTTTTTTATAAAAACATTACATGTTGTCCTATAATATTGAAAATTATTATAAAAATTCATCAATAGCATTTGTTATATGTTCCCAAACAATATTTCAAAGTATAGAGTATCAAAATTACTTTTGATTTAGCTTTATAATTTAAAGGAAAATATCTCAACAGAAAGTTTAATATATAAAGAATAGTTTTTTGAAATTGCACATAAATTTAATAGATAGAAAAATTCAATTTTTATTGCATAAAAAAAAAATTTAGTATGTTGAATAAAAAAAAGTATTATTATTTTTTTTTTTTTTAAATGAATTGATGAATTGTTACATTTAATTTTCACATAAAATTTCAATAAATCAAAAAATGTTCATTTCTTTCACTATTGACGCGGTTGATTTTATCGATGCTAATTTTGGAAAACAGTCCGTTAAGGCACTCAGTATGATTTTCAGTTAAGTGTGACTCCAGTGTGATGACGTTAGTGTTGGGCTGATCCGTATACTCGTAGTGTTGGGCTGATACTTGTAGTCGACTGATGCATATCAAACTCGATACAGGTGACATCTCAGTTACCATTGCCTCATGCTTGTAGTAGACGGCTGCATACCAAACTCGATACAGGTGACATCTCAGTAAGCATTGCCTCATGCTTGTAGTAGACGGCTGCATACCAAACTCGATACAGGTGACATCTCAATTAGCATTGCCTCATGCTTGTAGTAGCTGGCTGCATACCAAACTCGATACAGAGTCACGTAAATTTTGTATCATATTTGTAATTATACAATGTACATTTCAGGCTTGAAATGACAATGTAATTTGTTTTTTTTGGAAAAGAGATAGACGCTGCATACAGGATTAATTTAGGTGAGGATTAATTTAGGTAAGGTTTGGTTTTTTGATATTTTCAGCTTTCAAGGTTTAGAGTTCTGCATACAGGAATAATTTAGGAGAGGATTTTTTGAATCAATTCTTTCATGATACTGTGACTGTTATTCTGAATTCAAAGTTGCAAACGTGAACATGGATGGCAATTACCTCCAGGTAATGTGATAGTGTTGAAGTTTGAGATACAAGGTCAGCAATAAGCATTGGCATTGTCATTGGCATATGCTTTGGTGTCAGCATTGGCATCGGCGTTGATATTGGCATTGGCATCAGCATTGGCGCAGGCATTGGCATCGGCGTAGATATTGGCGTAGATATTAACATCAGTTTAGATATTGGCGTAGTTATTGGCGTAGATATTAGTGTAGATATTGGCGTAGTTATTGGCGTTGACATTGTTGTAGGCATCAGCGTAGATATTGCTGTAGACATTGGTGTAGTTATTGGTGTAGATATTGACATCAGAGCAGATATTGGTGTTGATATTGGCATAGGCATCAGTGTAGATAGTGGCGTAGTTATTGGTGTAGATATTGGCGTAGATATTGGCGTAGATATTTAATTGATGAGTCACACTAGTTCGAAAATCACCCAAATGTTCTTAACACTCTTCATGGCATTCACTTGTTGCTGATTTCGAGATTCACGTGATAATTCTTTCAATGTTAATGTCTGTGCTGTACCTGTTATCTTAAAATGCTTATAAACTAAAAAGAAAATTTTGATTAGGCTATCAATACAATCTAATACACATGAAAATTATTTTTAAGTATATAATCAATATAAAATTGAAATTTGTTAACATCTTATTATACAGTCAGCAATACATAAATTGTGAAATATGGAGATATCAATTACAAATTTTCACTAAAAAAAAATAATTTCATTTCCATTTATTCATTGTTCAAATATTTTATAAAAAGCAAATTATTCAATATTATTAATCATCGTTTGTTGGATACTATAGTTTATTTCGACTTTTCAATGTTCTAAACACAAACTACATTTCATGACAAAACTTTACTATCAATCATTAAACAAGAAATCATTCAAAACATCAATAATATTTTGCTTCAAAGGCAATCAATATTCATAAGTAATCTGCATCTATGGCAATCAACATTATTAATCAACACAAAAAATATTATCTCATTACTGCCTCTCTAAGTCATAACCTCTGTTATTCCTTCTTTAGACAATAATGGGTTTCCATCTCAAAAAACAATCACATACCAGCAAAATCCTAATCAACAAACCCCACTAAAATTCTACATACACTCCAGCATCCATTTCAAACGATAATCAATCATATCAAAATTTATATAACAAACATTTTAAAAAAAAATTTAGAAAAAGACATCAATTACAAAAACTTTAGTGAAATTTTAGCCTTTAACTCATTTCAATTAATAATATAACAAGACATTTTTATTCAATGAAAACATTATTCAAGTTAACTTTCATTAATACATCACATTTATATGGCTACACAATTCATTAATACTTTCAAATTTTAAAGTTTATTTATTATAACAAGAGAATTTATACATAAGAATAGATTTCAGCATGTTCTAAATTGAACCATTTATTTTTTAAATAATTTCATAATTTGAAGACTGTATAATAAATACAAGATTACAATACAAAGATGATCAAGATGGATAATGGGTAAATAAGTTCCCTAAAAAATACAAACAAGAGAAAAAGAAAATTGGGTAAATAAATTTCCTAAATAATACAAAGAAGAGAAAGATTAATTAGAGCCTATCCTACATGTCAGTACTGAACTTTCATAAGGAAGTATATTTAATAAAAATATACTGAAAATGAGAAAATGAGACATAATTTGCTCTGAAAAACCTAGTTACCTAATATGATACCTGAAAAAAATAGACATAATTAAAATATGTAATACATGATGAAAAAATATACCGCAAGCAAACAATTATCTACACTACAATGGATAGCTTTTAGAAAAGTTAAGTTTTATCAACAATTTAAAGATTAGGAAAATAAGCTACTATTTTAACTTCCAAAATTATTTCAGAAAAATACAAATTAAAATGACTATGGACAAGATTGGTTAAGATATGCATCATAGAAGAATTTTACTGAACATTACACAAAGACAGGAAAGAATCGAAATTTGAAAAGATTAAGGGCCAAGAAAAATAGGCTACAGGAAAGAAAAAAGATACAATTATGGACTCTTACCATACGTAGTATTTACGGTCATTGCTATTCTGAATCCCGGCATGACACAGGATCCCTAATCATTGTGTGCTGGGGAATACCCTTTCATCATGTGATACACTGTCATCATCTTGTAAATAAGCAACTTGAAACAACCTTTGAATACTAACACATCAATGGTGACTTTGTGTTTTGTTTTCTTCAAGAACATAATTTTATTCATGGGTTCATTTGTTTCAACAAAGCCATTTTGCTTACAAAAGTTAGTCATGTTCACTTGAGAATGCATTGCATACACCTTTTCAATTCTCAGTTGAAAGTGAGAACTCATCAACTTGACTCAAAACAACATTCATTTTGTTTACATTGTTCCTAACCTCCACAGAAACCTGTCTCATGTAATCATTCACTTTGTTTATAGTTTTCCTAACCTTCAATGTAGCAATATCACTTTCATGATAGTTGACTTTCAGTGAAGACAACTCCCTACCTACTTCTTTACTCAATTCTACTATCTCATTAGGGTTGACTTTTTCAACAACAGTAACTAGGCCTACATTGTCAGAAACTTGAATGAGTTGATCTTGTATCTTAACACTACTATTATCATGCTTCAATTTGTTTTCATCTTCATGATTATCACTCAATGTTTCATGTGCATCTTTCAATAGAAGGTTTATACTAACCTGCTCTAGTCTAATGCTAGCAAATTCTTGCTTCATATCATCAAACCTAGCATCAAACTTAGCATTTTGCTCATCAAACCTTTGTGTTAGGAATGCTATAAGATTTATATCATTTTTAATGTTTGCCATTTTGTAATATGCACTGATATCTATTCATTAAAACTTGATCTCTCTTGAACCGACTTCCCATTCAGCAGTATACCATTCATAACCTATCCTACTAATAATTTTTCATAACCAGGGATTTCATGGTGTACCATTTGGGACATATTTATTTTGTAATTCGGTCCCACCACAGGGGTAACATTTGCCGTGCTACCAATTTCTCCTAAATCGGTTGGATAGCATTTCACACCTATTAACCTAAGGATAGTTATCGGCTCCAACGTAATAGATTCTTGATAAACTATGAATGGATCTATCGCCTATGAATGAGAAATCCAGTTTTTAGAGCAAATGAACTTATAATCTTCAGAAGAATTTTGGCAATATACTTTACAAATACACAAAGAAAAATATCTTACACACTCAAGCATCTAAAGTCACTACGAGCTAAATACTTATCCAGTTTATATAGTTGAAAACACAATGGCTATAGGCTTGTATACACACAAATTAAATTATAGACAAAATAGAACACTATAAACTGTTCAAAACTCAAATTTAAAACATTAATAATTCACTTAAACAGAAAAATATTCAGAGAGCACAAAATTACAACACACGCAGCCAGCCATATTTTAGAGAGAAGAGACAGGAAAAACCTAGCTACCAGGAACAGAGCAAAGCTTCTTCAGTGTTGATGTTACAGACACATCACCAAAAAAATTATAAATTACAAGTTTAGAATTCACATTTTATATTTGTTCTCAATAAAACTTTATTTTGAAACTGTTATTTTAAATTTTATATATCATCTCTATATTATCTGTTAATTTTGTTAACTCTGTTTACAGAGTTTTTTTTTCAGTGATACCATTGAACATGCAACACAATCATTTACGATAATAAATTCTCAGTCAAAAAGTTGTCCGTAATCGATTCCTCTGATATTTACTATAAAGTTTTATAGATCTCGAATTGAAGATTCGATTCCAATCGAGAAAAAATGTAATATTACAGTGTTAACGTGCAATTCAAATAACACGAGTAGAACATGAACAAGTACAGTAACGTGAACGTGTAATTTCACAAGCCAAGAATCAAAACATAAGTGAAACGAAATGACACTTCTGTTTAGCAGACGATAACACATATATTCAGCTATTAGCTTATACTCTACTAGGCTATGCTAAACACGAATATGCAGTTGACTCTCAAGTAGCACACTTTTGCGATTTCATTTCACAACTTTATTAGCACACCTAGCATAATCCAACATCAGTGTGAATGCCCCTAATAATGTATCCTATTTGAAGAGAGTCAACCAAACCATAATCTTCATGCTTTTTTTCAACTAACAGTAATAGCCCAGTCAATGAAGGTCCAAAAAAGCAATTTCGATCCGAAAATTAAATAAAAGCTGAATTTCTCACCATCGATAGAACCCTCCCAGAGGGTCATTCTCCCAAAAGTCCCAAGAAATCCCCCTGGAGCTTTCACCCCCAGCTTCACAAAT